>NC_057730.1:57695494-57695924 GCF_004010195.1 Chiloscyllium plagiosum | reverse complement strand
TGAAGTCCATATAGATCACATCTACTGCTCTGCCCTCATCAATCTTCTATGTTACTACTTCAAAAAACTCAATCAAGTTTGTGAGACATGATTTCCCATGCACAAAGCCATGTTGACTATCCCAAATCAGTCCTTGCCTTTCCCTCAGGATTCCCTCCAACAACTTGCCCTCCACCGAGGTTAGGCTCACTGGTCTATAGTTCCCTGGCTTGTCTTTATCGCCTTTCTTAAACAGTGGCACCATGTTTGCCAACCTCCAGTCTTCCGGCACCTCACCTGTGACCATCGATGATACAAATATCTCAGCAAGTGGCCCAGCAATCACTTCTCTAGCTTCCCACAGAGTTCTCGGGTACACCTGATCAGGTCCTGGAGATTTATCCACCTTTACGCGTTTCAAGACATCCAGCACTTCCTCCTCTTTAATCTG
>NC_057730.1:57693677-57694994 GCF_004010195.1 Chiloscyllium plagiosum | reverse complement strand
CTGTTGAGAATAAGTGTCAGTGTTACAGAACAAACAATTAAATCATTGCTCACCTTTCATCATCATCAACATTAAAGTTACGCCCACGTGCTCAGTGCTGGTTCAGAATTCAAACACCCGGCCCAGAGTCGTTCTCAAATTGCTTCATTGTTGTGTAACAAAGATGTTAGTTGGACTTGAGCTTGTTCACATGGAGTTAGGGCACTGACTGCCCACATTCTCATTGACTGGTGGAACAGGCTGGAGGGGCTGAATGGCCTACTCCTGATCCTATGTTCCTGATTGGATAAAATCATTTCCTTTAGGGAAGGAAATCTGCTGTCCTTACCATGTCTGGCCTATAGTTCCAATCCACAGCAATGTGGTTGACTATCAACTACACTCAGGGCAATTAGAGATGGGCAATAAATGTTGGGCCCACGCAGACACCCACATCCCAGAAATGAATAAATAAAATTCTGTCACTATCTGCTCACAGACTGTCAGGCCTCAGACAGGACAAGGCAGACCAGTGATACACAGGAACAAATCCAACTGGAGGGGTCTGAAGGCAGGAGACAGATTAAGGATTAGCACAGACCCTGATGGGAAAATGACATTGACAGTGACACAGTTCATTTTGTATTAGATTATGAATGCTAAATTGGACATAAATTGTGACTTTGTAAAAGCATTTTGTTTAATTACTGACAATGTCGCTCGCAATGAATGTATAAATTTAACTCCGAGTTGAAGACTTTCTTTTCTGGATTGTCAATCATTGGACACCCTCATCCTGTGAATGAATATAGAAACCTTGTCTGATTCTAACCTAGCCACTAAGACACCATGACCCTCCCAACCCAGACCAGCCCAGCCCAGACCAGACCAGCCCAGACCAGACCAGACCAGCCCAGCCCAGACCAGACCAGACCAGATCAGCCCAGCCCAGCCCAGCCCAGACCAGCCCAACCCAGACCAGCCCAGACCAGACCAGACCAGCCCAGACCAGCCCAGCCCAGAGCAGACCAGCCCAGACCAGCCCAGACCAGCCCAGCCCAGACCAGACCAGACCAGATCAGCCCAGCCCAGCCCAGCCCAGACCAGCCCAACCCAGACCAGCCCAGCCCAGACCAGACCAGACCAGACCAGATCAGCCCATCCCAGCCCACATATACACACACATACAGTGTCTCACACACACATACACAGTGTCACACACACACATACACATACAATGTCTCACACACGTACACACTGACACATATATACATACATTCATATACACATTCACACTCACACACATTCATACACACACGCACCCTCACACACATCCCC
>NC_057730.1:57683801-57692600 GCF_004010195.1 Chiloscyllium plagiosum | reverse complement strand
TGTGTGGAGTCTGAGGAGGTAGGGGAAGCCCTAAATGAGTTTTTTGCTTCTGTCTTTACGAAAGAAATGAACTTTGTAGTGAATGAAACCTTTGAAGAGCAGGTGTGCATGCTGGAATGGATAGAGATAGAGGAAGCTGATGAGCTGAAAATTTTGTTAAACATTAAGATTGACAAGTCGCCAGGCCCGGACCAGATTTGTCCTCGGCTGCTTTGGGAAACGAGAAATGCAATTGCTTCGCCACTTGTGAAGATCTTTGCATCCTCGCTCTCCACTGGAGTCGTACCTGAGGACTGGAGAGAGGCAAATGCAATTCCTCTCTTCAAGAAAGGAAATAGGGAAATCCCTGGCAATTACAGACCAGTAAGTCTCACATCTGTCGTCTGTAAGGTATTAGAAAGATTCCGAGGGATAGGATTTATGACGATCTGGAAGAGCATAGTTTGATTAAATACAGTCAATACGGCTTTGTGAGGGGCAGGTCAAAGTTGAAACTTTATTGCTGGAACAGCACAGCAGGTCAGGCAGCATCCAGGGAACAGGAGATTCGACGTTTCGGGCACAGGCCCTTCTTCAGGAATGAGCAGAGAGTGTTCAGCAGGAGAAGATAAAAGGTAGGGAGGAGGGACTTGGAGGAGGTAGGGAACAATCCTCCAGATCAATAGCCCACATATGGAATTCTGACTGTCTGGCTGTGACCCAGTGAGGACACCATTGCCTCAGAGTGAGAAGGTCAAGAGGTCAATTCGTAGCCTGAAGACATGAGTGCAAATCCAATGTTGGCACTCCAGTGCAGTACCGAGGGAGTTCTGCGCTGTTAGAGGTGCCATCGTTTGGATCAAATTAGTGTCCAGCATCAGCCCCCAACCCTCCCACCCCACCCTTCAGGTGAATGTAAAAAATTCCATGTGACTAATCCAAAGAGAAGTGAGGGACGTCTTCCCAGTATTCTGGCCGGTAGTGATTGCAACTGGGGTCAGTTGGATCTCATTGAGTATGTATTCCCTGATTGGGGCTTCTCAGCCAATCTGAGAGCTCTGGCTGACAGATGTAAACAGGAGTCCCAATGTTAACAACATTATTTTCGCTTGGTGTTTTCACCATACCTTGCATCGACACACACCCGCGCACACACCCCCTCCCACACACACCCTCACACACACACCCTCACACACACCCTCACACACACACCCTCACACACACACCCTCACACACACCCTCACACACATATAAACAGACAGAACAGAACACTCATCTCTGCGAAACAATTCTGAATGAAAAAATTGACAAAATCCTGTTGATTTAGAGACTAAACTGGAATAGAAACATTAAAAATAGGTGCAGGAATAGGCCATTCGGCCCTTTGAGTGTGTACCACTATCCAATGTGATCATGGCTGACCATGCAATCTCAGTATCCCATTCCTGCCCTTGATCCTTTAGCTGTAAGGGCCATGTCCAGCTCCCTCTGGAATCTATCTAATGAACTGGCCCCAACAGCTTCCTGTGGGAGAGAATTCCACAGGTTCACCACTCTCTGAGTGAAGACATTCTTCCTCATCTCAGTCCTGAATGGCTTACCCCTTATTCTTAAATTGTGACCCACAGTTCTGGACTTCCCAACATCAGGAACTTTCTTCCCAAATCTAACCTGTCCAGTCCCATCAGGTTTTTATCGGTTTCTTTGAGATTCCCCGCCTCATTCTTCTAAATTCCAGTCAGTACAAACTCAGTCGAAGGAGGTGACATTCTCTCTGTGCCTTTAGGCTCTTGCTGATACGATCACATTGATGTTGGATTCAGAGCGGTGGAAGACCCACAGTTTAGGAGCAGGTCACTTTGATATGATCTGACTTTGCGAGTTTATGATGAGATCTGATCAGAGATGTTGACTTGTGAAACCTGCTTGGATTCTCAGGGAGTACTTCATGAAATATTTCTCCACCTGGTTTTCAATAGGGATATGTTGTTACTCACTGAGAAAGAGAATGGTAGAGAGGGACGGAGAGAGAGAGAGAAACAACATTGCTTCCTTATCAGCTATCCACACCTGAACAACTCTCAGGCCTGTAGCAAAATAAGTGCCTAACGTCTAGAGGCTGTTGCTAGGCAACCTGCCAATGCCAGGCCCTTTCCAAAATTCAGTCTGTTTGTCTCACAATTAAAGTCATAAAACAATCTCTTTTCTCTCTTTTAAAAGCTTTTCTCCCAAAAACTCTTAGTTTTTTTGTAAGCAGCAGACATTCCCCAGATCTTATGATCCTTTAACTTCCACAACTTGCAGCACAGTGGTAGTGTCCCTATCTCTGGGCCAGAAGACCCCAGTTCAAGTGCCTCCTACTCCAGTGGTGTGCCATAATAGTTTGATTTTTAAAATATCTTTAACTTCTATGTTCTAGAAAGTTACATGACAAATTCTTGTCAACCCAGGAAGGATCCAATTGTTCAATTTTCAAATTTTATGATCCATAAATATATCTGTGATCCTGACACATCGCACCCAGGTATATAACTCAATAAAAGGTAATGTACAGTTGCAAGAAAAGACATCAGAAAGATGAATGAAATGTTTGTCTTTATCTCAATGAAGTTGGATTAAAGGGGAAGTTTAACTGAGCTGTGGTGACAGTGTATCTGGTATCTCGTATTCAACTAAAGGCACTAGTTTTGGTCTCGCAGTTTCAGTGAAAGGTTATAACAGGTTAAATCACCAAGACTTCTTAAACAAAATCAACTTGTGTTCTGGTGGATTTAAAAGGTTGAGGATTGGTCTAATTGAAGTTATTAACATTCTAACTGATTGTGAGAGAAACCAGTTCCTGCAGCATTAGAATCTATCGCAAGTGAACCAAATCTTAAAGTTGGAGCTAACCCATTTGGGAATAAATTCAGGATATAATTTTCCACAGCAAAGATGCTAGGAATTTCTAATCTCTCCTCTGGAATGTTATAGGTTCTAAATCATGGAAATATTTGTGTCCCAGCAATAGATTAGAACATCGAACATCGAACATTCCAGCTGAGTACAGGCCCTTCGGCCCTCGATGTTGCTCTGATCTGTGAAACTGATCTGATGTCCACCTAACCTACAATATTCCATTTTCATTCATATGTTTTTCCAATGACCATTTAACTTTAACTCAGCGAGTTTACTACTGTTGCAGGCAGTGTGTTCCGTGCCCTTACTACTCTCTGATTAAAGAAACTCCCTCTGATGCCTGTCCTATATCATTACTGATAGGTTTGGGTATTGGCAGATACAAAGGTTAGTACAGATCAATCATGATGCAACTAAATATTAGAAAATTCTTGAGGGATTGAATGGCCGTATCTAGTCTCGAAAATGGGCTTCGATCAGGGTCTCCAAAGTGGGGGTTGGGACCCCGGGTCTGAGGAAGTGATGGTCACCACAGAGATCTGCTGAAGTTATTACGACAGTAAAACTGTACAGCCAATCACAGGTCTCGGTCAGGTCCCCAGCAATTTCCAAACTTTGAAGTGGGGACCCAGAGGGAAAGGATTTGCCTTAGATACAGATCCGTAAGTAATCCGTTTGACATCGTGCTGGAGGGATCGTATTCCAGCATGAACAATGGTAAACTGCATGGAAATGTAAATAAAAGCAAAACACTGCAGATGCTGGAAATCTGAATCAAACACAGAAAGCACTGCAGAAACTCAGCAGGTCTGGCAGCATCTGTGGAGAGAGAAATAGAGTTAATGTTTCAAGTCTGGTTTGACTCTTCTTTGGAATGGGAAGTTTAAATTGCTGTAAGGTCTAATTTTAATATAATTAATGAAAATTGGCTACGCTCTGGTGTTACATAAAACCCAACCAATCAATAGAGCAGAATATGAAAACAGGGAGAAAATCTCCTGGAGGGCTTTTTGCTCAGATTTCTGGCCGTTCCAGTAGGGTACCTATAGGGTGCCTATAACTCAGGGGCAACTGATTGGTGTGTCTGTCTTAACTTATTGTTCACACTGTCTTCTCCCAGGGTAGGAGGTTAGGAGTTTGAGCCCCCTTTGAGCTGACCGTCCAGCGCACTGTTGAAAGATACTGGCTTTTTCAATGAGTCTCCCCCGGCAGATCAAAGACATGCCATGTCTCTACAGAGATTACTGATTCATCATCACATTCATAAAATGAACGACTTCAGGTGAAACAACATGAAGCAAATGAGGTGTAATTTGAAGAATGAAAATATGAATTGGTGTTAGGTTCTTTTGGAATTTTCTTGTCAGAAGTTATTAGCTGAAATACTGCACATTCCCAAATAAAACTATGGAAACTCACATTGGAGTCTTGGGGTATATTGTACATTTATGGGTCAAGGTAACTCTTAACACTTCCCTGGATGTGACTAATTTACAATTTGGGAATTCTCTGGCAGTTGAGGCTCTAGAGAAGGTTGTGATGGTAAAAGGATACACGTTTTTATCAGCGATATGTGATAATGCGAAAAGTGAGGAATTACTGCTTTCAAAGAAATGCAATGCCATTGTCCCAGTGTAATCACCTCTCAACTAGCAACCACAAAATGGTTGTTTTGATTGTTTATTTTATTGGTTGGATTTTATTGCTGCTGTTTCACAAACTGATTTCAAAGATCAATCTAGTGGCTGGGTAATTCTCCACTTTCCAAGATGGGGTATAAATGAAGAGCAGGAGTAGGCCTCAAGTCTGCTCCATCATTCAAGACAATCCTGGCTGGTCTCTTTGTGCTTTGACTTCCATAACCCTGCCTTTGATATCTCCACCAAACAAGAGTCTATCAGAGTCGATAGTGTGGTGCTGGAAAAGCACAGCAGGTCAGGCAGCATCCAAGGAGCAGGAGAATTGATGTTTTGGGCATGAGCCCTTCATCAGGAATCCTGACCTGCTGTGTTTTTCCAGCACTATACTCTTGATTCTAATCTCCAGCATCTGCAGTCTTCAGTTTTGCCTCAGAGTCTACCTTAGGCTGCATTAAAAATATTCAATGACATGGCCTCCACTTGCTCCTGAGGCCATGTGTGGTGCAAAACCACACAACCCTCTGAGAGAAAAACATTCCCCTCATCGCTGTCCTAAAAGGGTAGTCCTTAATTTAGAAACAAATACCCCTCATTCTGGAATATCCCACAAGAGGAACCATTCTTTCCTCAACCACCTTGTCAAGACCAGTCAGGATCTCAAACACTTCAATCAAGACACCCCTCAGTCTTCAAAACTCCAGCGGACAGCCCAGTCTGTCTGACTGATCCTCATAAAATGATCTAATATTTCCAGGTAGCAATCCCATAAATCTTCTCTGAACCCTCTCCAATTCATTTCCATCCTTTCTCAAATTAGGAAACCAAAACTGCACATGGAATTCAAAATGTGGTCTCACCAACATCCTGCACACTGGAAACATATAACACCCTGACTTTTATTTCAATTCCTCTTGTAAGAAACGTTAGCATACATGTTGTACCTGCACACTAACCTTCTGTGAATGTACCGGAACACATATATCCCTCAGAACCTCGGAATTCCAAAGTTGTCCATTTTCCTACTAAAGTGAAAAACTCATTTTCCCACATAATGGGCCAGATTTTTGCCCACTCACTCAACCTGCCTATATCCATCTGAAATGTAATCTTCACAACATCTTTAGCTCATCTGTAAAGTTATCACTTTGTCTTAAATTCCCCCCATCTGAGTCATTGAGATAAACTGAACAAAGTGGAAGGTGCAGTACAGACCCCTGTGGGACCCACTGCCAATCGGAACAATGTCTCTTCATACTCTCTGTTTTCCGCCTGTCAGCCAAGCTTCTATCTTGGCTGGGATCAGCTGTAAACATTCAGGGGTTAATGTTGCGGTATGTTAACCCCTACATTTTGAACTTTGACCTTTTATCTACAGCCTTGACAAATGAACTCTGGAACGTCTCACGATGGCAGAGATTGAAAAGATGAGAGAGAATTTGGAGATGAAAGTGATGTTGAAGCTGAGATGGTAGTTGGTATTGACAGTGAGGTCAAGGGTGAGCATTGTAAGGAGGTCAGGGGGTCGGTACCTAACGATAGGCCCAAATAAACATTGTCAGCCTTGGTTGGCATAGAAACTCTCTGAAAGGAAGGTAATAGTTTGGTTGGAATTATGTCTCAGGGCCAGATTTAATGTGAGAAATCTGATGAACTCAGGGAGTAGACAGCAGGAGAAGGATGTCAGTTTAGGAAAAGATGAGACCTATGTTTGCCTTCCTAGGTTCTGGCACTATAGGAAATGCTTTGATGTGTGTCCTGCACAGATTGGTTCAGTGTTATCCATCTTAAACGAGCTGTCACTGCTCTGAGCCAGATGTCAGATAATCTCAGGATGCAATACGACAGAAACAAATCAAAACCAACTTTGCAGAAACACTCTTTCCATCCACGCCATGAAATATTGACCAATTCTTTCAAAACTATTGTCTTTAAAATCCCAAAGCTGCTGCATATTGAGATGTGGAAATGATGGAGATCTTGAAAGAAAGGGGCCAGCAGCAACCTAGATACAGTGTAGGTTGAGGGACAGGAGCCTGGATACAGTGTAGGTTGAGGGACAGGAAACATGATGTGGAGGTTTCGGTGTTGGACTGGGGTGTACAAAGTTAAAAATCACACAACACCAGGTTATAGTCCAACAGGTTTGTTTGGAAGCACTAGCTTTTGGAACGCTGCTCCTTCATCAGGTGACAAGCATTCCAATTGGACTATAACCTGATGTCATGTGACTTTGGACAGGAAATGGATGGCAATGACTAACGAGTGTTTCTGGGCTCGGTGAATGTTTGTCATTGACCCCCAGGGAGGAGTCACAGTGGGATCTTGCTCTTCCTGATCTATATCAATGACCTGGTGCATAATGTAGAATTTCAAAATGTGTGGATGTAACAAAAGTTAGGAGTGTTCTGTGAGGAGAATGGTGTTACATTGGGAAAGAGAGCAGCCAGACTGGAATAATGGATGGAGGAGTGGTGGCTGAAATTTAATGCAGAGAGATGTGATGTTTTACATTTTCATTGGAAGAACATGCAGAATAGTGTTAAATAAAGGGGAGGACTCTAAAAGGAGTAATTGATTCTGTGTATGTGCACAGAAAAAAGAAGATACCACTGATTGGTTAATAAAGCATGCAACATCCTGGGATTTAGAAATAGGGACATGGAATGCAAAACCATGGAAACTATTTTAAAGCTGTATAAAACTCTGACTCATCCAATTTTGGATAAGCAAACGATAGGAGGATGTAAAGGTATTAGAGAAGGTGCTAGTTAGATTCTTGAGAATAATTCCAGAGATGAGCAATTTCAGTTCTGAAGATTGATTGGAGAAATTAGGACTGCTTTTCTTAAACAAGAGATGACTGACAGGAGATTGGATGGAGGTATTCAAAATCAACAGGAGCTTGCACAGAGAAGATGCTCTCATTCATTGAGAACACAATGATGCAGAGTTAAAATCAATGGGAAAAGAAGCAATGATGATCCGAGGAAAATCTGAGCAAGGGGTAATGGTCTGGGATGTACTGTCTGAGAGTGTGGAGTAGGCTGGTTCACTCGAAGCCTTTTGAAAGGGAATATAATAATTACCTGAAAAGGAAAATGAAACGTAAAGCTGCAGGAGAAACGAAGGGAGTGGCATTAGGTGAGTTGAGAGAGTTTGTACAAATATATTAGGCTGAATAGCCTCCTCCGATACTGTAATCGTTCTGTAATTAAGGAAGGCAACCAATGATCCACCTTCCCACTAAAGGTCTGACTGTAGAATCCGGACTCAGATTGCAGGAAGTGGAGGGAGGGGGTGTCTCTGCAACAGCCTTGACCCCCACTTTGGACCTTTTCCCAGGGTTTCTCCCTTTGAACTCTCTGAGGAAAGCTGGTAAAGAGCCTGTTTGTTCTCAGATGTTTCCATTCCTGGTTTGATGCTGCAAACCCAAGGGACCCTGCCTGTTTTTGGAAGGCAGCAGCCTAATATATTTTCTTCTATAATTATAAATCTGAGCCAAAGTAAGCCAGTGCCAAGAGAAAAGCGAGACAAAAGTGTTCCTTTCATCTCTCTGCTACGAACGTTAGTGACGCTCATTCTGTGATCCATTCAGGCAGATTGAATTTATCAAAGCCCCAAAGGTCAGTCTTTATATAAAGCACATTGATTATATATGGTCAGGTTGTGACCTTTAACTTCCCCTGTCTCTGTGAGTGTGTGAGCTCTGAGTTACCAGCAGCAAAGGTCGTGTCGGTCTGATTAAGGATGTCTCCACCTCACAGATTTTAACAATTTAACAGCAATTATATCCAAGCTCTAAATGTCAATCCTAATTGCCTGGGAATGAGCTGACACTTATATTAAAACAAAAGATGGATGTGGACAGTAACAGACCTCTGAAAGATATTTCTTCAAAAACGACACTAGTAACAATTCAAGGAGAGAAGCTTTAGACTGCTCCATGCACCAGGTTTAATATGAATGTTCTCTCACAACAGGTGAAATCTTCATCAAAACAGTTCTGGGTCATCTGTGTTTTTGATGGGAAATCCAATATAAGTCACTTGTGGGATGTGGCTGTCACTGGCGGGGTCAGTGTTTATTACCCATCCCTAGTCCCACCTGCCAGCATCCAGCCCATATCCCTCAAACCCTTCCTATTCATATACCCATCCAAATGCCTCTTAAATGTTGCAATTGTACCAGCCTCCACCACATCCTCTGGCAGCTCATTCCATACACGTACCACCCTCTGCATGAAAAGGTTGCCCCTTAGGTGCCTTTTATATCTTTCCCCTCT
>NC_057730.1:57667477-57680259 GCF_004010195.1 Chiloscyllium plagiosum | reverse complement strand
CCTATTCCTGCCCTCACTAGCTCGTAGCACTGGGAGTAATCCAGATATTACTACTCTCAAGGATCTCCTTTTTAAATTTCTGCCTAACTCTCTGTAATCTCCCTTCAGAATCTCAACCTTTTCCCTTCCTATGTCGTTGGTTCCAATGTGGACAATGACCTCAGCTGAGACATCCTTGATCCTGGCATCAGGGAAACAACACACCATTCTGATTTTTCGCTGCTGGCCACAGAAACGTCTGTCTGTACCTTGGATTACGGAATCCCCTAACACAACTGATCTCTTGGAAGCCGACGTACCCCTCGTTGCAGTAGAGCCAGTCTCAATATGAGGAACTTGGCTGTTCGTGCTACGTTCCCCTGAGACTCCATCACCCCCCCACATTTTCCAAAGCAGCATACCTGTTTGAAATGGATATATCCACAAAATAGTCCTGCCCTAGGTGCCGACCTCTCTTACCCTTCCTGGAGTTAACCCATCTATGTGACTGTATCTGAGACTTTCCCCCCGATCCTATCACTGCCATCTATCACATACTGTTGCTGTTGCAAATTCCTCATCACTTCTATCTGTGTCTCCAACCGATCCACTCGATCTGATAAGATTCGCATCCAACAGCATTTATGGCAGATATAATCCGCAGTAACCCTTAAACTGTCTTTAAACTCCCACATCTGACAAGAAATATGTATCACTCTATTAAAGGCCATTTTTGCTCCTTCACAATCTACAGACCCAGAAAATAACACCGTCTTATTCCTCTACAAACACTGCCCCAGCTTAAATTAATAGTTATGGCTTATATTTTAAGTTTAATCAAGAGAGGTATCTCCAAAAACATATAATCAAGAAAGAATCCACTATACTCACTATTGCAGCCTTTCTCTTGGACAGACTTAAAACAACAATTAACGTATCTGATTCTGTGCTGTGAACTTCGCCCAAACCGGTTCCTCCAAGATCTGTTGTGAATTTCACTGTTTGTTAATTTTCCCAGATGGACTCCGATGTCCAGTGATACATGAATTCAAAACAGCAAAGGTGCAGGTTCTCTCTCTCCTGCACTGTCCTCACCATGTTTAGATTAGATTGCATTACAGTGTGGAAACAGGCCCTTCGGCCCAACAAGTCCACACCGACCCGGCTAACCACTGTGCCACCGTGCCGCCCACATGTGCTTCCTTTGTCTGCTCTTCTCCCATTTAAAACTGCTGTTGTTTTGACTTTTTTTTCCCAAAGTTCCAAAACAATGCAACAGCATATAAAACAGGAATTGCTGCTCCTGGAATTCGAGGAAATCTCCTCCAGCAGATAAAATACCTCAAAAAAAGGAGCAGCTGTCACAGCCAGAAATTTTTCCCGTCTTCCCTCTTGGATTACCCAGAATGTGGTGGCTTAGATTCTTTAATATGTAAATCCCAGAGTTACATTCTGAAGGTGGCGTCAGTTTATCTAATAATAGGTGTCATCTTAGCTCAGGCAATGTATTAAATGTGTGAAGGTAAAGTCTGTACCAATGTTGAGTCAATTCGATTTCTAAAGTGGGGCTAACATAATCTTACATGAATTCATGATTTGGAGATGCCGGTGTTAGACTGGAATGTACAAAAGTTAAAAATCACACAACACCAGGTTACAGTCCAACAGGTTTAATTGGAAGCACTAGCTTTCGGAGCGACGCTCCTTCATCAGGTGGTTTTGGGACCTGTGGGACCTGATGAAGGAGCGTCGCTCCGAAAGCTAGTGCTTCCAATTAAACCTGTTGGACTATAACCTGGTGTTGTGTGATTTTTAACTTTTTAGATGGATTTATGTAGTTTTTGAGTAAAATAAAATGTAATGCTGCAAATACAAATTCACCCAATAAACTTATATGTGTGTGCGTGCAGGAGAGACAGAGTGGGTCTGTGAGTGTGAGTGTGAGTGTGAGTGCAACAGTGTGTGTACGTGTGTAAACTCAGTCAAGTAAGTGTGTGAGTGTAATGGGGTATAAGCCTGTGATAGGGTGTGTGCATGAGGGTGAGTGCGGGAAGGGGGTGCATGTGTGTGCATTTTGTGTGTGTGAGTGTGTGTGTAGTGCAGTGGAGTCACCTGTAGTGAGACATGAACCCAAGGTCCCAGTTGAGGCCTTCCCCATGGGTATCCAACTCAGCCACGCTGCATTGTTGCTTGTCCCAGAGTCCGCTGGGTAGGATGGTCACTCGGAGGTCCGAAGTTGAATGTCCCAGCCCACTGAAGTGCTCTCCGACTCGGAGGGAACCCTCCTGCCTGGTGATTGTTGTGCGGTGTCCATTCATCCATTGCCGTAGCCTCTGCTCGGTCTCGTCGGTGTACCGTGCCTTAGGGCATCCTTGCCTGTACTGTATGAGATAGACAACACTGGCCTAGTCACATGAGTACCTGCCACATTCATGGTGGGAGGTGTCCCCATGTGTAACGGTGGTATCCATGCCGTCACTCTGACACATCTTGCAGAGGTTGCCGTGACAGGGTTGTGCAGTGTTGTGATTGATGTTGTCCTGAAGGCTGGGTAGTTTGCTGCGAACAATAATCTGTTTGAGGTTTGGTGTTTGTTTAAAGGTGAGAAGTGGAGGTGTGGGGAAGGTCTTGGTAAGGTGCTCATCCTCATTGATAATGTGTTGCAGGCTGCGAAGAACATGGCGTAGTTTCTCAACTCCTGGGAAGTACTGGACAACGAAAGGTACCCTGTCGGTTGCAGCCTCTGTCTGTCTCCTGAGGAGGTCATTGCGGTTTCTCATTGGAACACGTTGGAACTGATGGTTGATGAGTTGAGCATTTTAGCCTGTTCTTATGAGGGCATCCTTGTGCACTTTCAGGTGTCCGTCACATTCCTCCTCGTCTGAACAGATCCTGTGTCTGCGGACGGCTTTACTGTAGGGGATGGCTGTTTTAATATGTTTCGGATGGAAGCCGGAGAAGTGTAGCATCGTGAGGTTATCCATGGGTTTGTGGTAGAGTGTGGTGCTGAGATGTCCATCCTTGATGGAGATGTATGTGAACAAGAATGAGACAGACAGTTGAGAGTAGTCCATGGTGAGTTTGATGGTGGGATGAAACTTGTTGATATCACTGTGTAGTTGTTTCAGTGACTCCTCACCATGGGTCAAGAGGAAGAAAATGTCGTCAATATATCTGGTGTAGAGTTTTGGTTGGAGGTTCTACGTAGAGAAGTCTTGTTTGAACCTGTGCATGAAAATGTTGGCATATTGGTGTGCAAATTTGGTCGTTTTGGCTATTCTGTGTGTCTAGATAAAGAACTTGTTGTCAAAGGTGAAACTGTTGAGGTTGAGGATAAAACGGATGAGTTCCCAGTTGGGAAACATTCCAGTGGGTCCGGGACATTCGGCCTTGGACCTTCGGGTGACCATACTCCACGGCGGACTTCAGGACAAACAACAATGCAGAGTGGCCGAGCAGAGGCTGATAGCCAAGTTTGGTACCCATGGGAATGGCCTCAACCAGGACCTTGGGATCATGTCACACATACACACAATCGCGCGCGCGTGCACACACACACATACACACAATCGCGCGCGCGTGCACACACACACATATACACACACGCGCGCACGTGCACACACACACATACACACAAGCGCGCGCATGTGCACACACACACACATAAACACAAGCGCGCGCATGTGCACACACACACACATACACACAACCGCACGCGAGCACACACACATACACACAAGCGTGCGCATGTGCACACGCACACACAAGCGCACACTTGCACACACACAAGCGCGTGCGCATGCACACACACACAAGTGCACGTGCGTGTGCACACACACCCACACACACACAGATCCTCACTCATACACACCCTCCCTCTCATATGCACACATATATAGCCCTCACACTCACACCGACACACGCACCCTCTTAAACTTACCCCATCACACTCACACACACTTAACCAAGTTTACACATGCACATATATATATGTATACACACACACACTCTTTCACGTGCACTCGCATCCACACACACACACATATACACACACACACACACACACACACTCATTCACATGCATATTCAATCTGTCGCTCCTACATAAAAGCTTATGGGGTGAATTTGTTTTTGCAGAATTACATTTTATTTTGCTGCATGAATCCATGTAAAGCTCTGTGAAACTGTACAGAGGGTTTGTCAGTCGGACATAGCATTGGGACACAGACAGACTTCACACCTATTGGTTACAAAGCTGAGCTATCTTGAGAATGTAATTTAAAAGAGATTCTGGGATTTACATATCAAAGATCAGAAACCAGCATATCCCATTATAAAAGATGGAAGTTTTAATCTCAGATTGTTTACTGTATCACATCTCCAAGACACCTTTGGCTATTTACTGTATCACATCTCCAAGACACCTTTGGCTATAAATTCCCAGAGCGTAATCTTAACCTCCACAATCACCGGATGAAGGAGTGTCGCTCCGAAAGCTAGTGCTTCCAAATAAACCTGTTGGACTCTAACCTGGTGTTGTGTGAGTTTTAAGAGAAAACAAGAGACATTAACCAACACTGTCACAGGAAGAACAAATAAGATGGGGTCAGGGGTTACAGTCTGAATTTGTTGAACTTAATGTGACGTCCCAAACGACTGGAAAGTGCTCAAAGGAAAACTGAGCTGGCATTCAATGTCTTTGAAACACACCAGGTGACTGAGGGAGGAGAGCTTCAAATACGAGGGAGCTGGGGAATTCAAGTTGCAGCTGGTTAGATCCTGCTGGCTGTGCTCCATCTCCTACCCCCTCTTCCCAAAGGCATTCCTCCAGATTATGTACAGCCAATCCTTGAAGCCCACTCCGACCAATCAAACGTCACCAGAATGGGTGGGTCTGGCTGTCCAAAGCTGATTGTAGAGTAGGAGGAGGTGATGGGCCAGTGATATTCTCACTGGCCGAGCAATCTAGAGAGAAGGCAGCATTCTGCGGACCTGGCTGAGAATCCTGCCACAGCAGATGGTGAAATTTAAATCCAATATGAGACTTGAATTTAGAGTTTCATAATGACTATGACCCATCTGGTTCACTAAGCCCCTTTAGGGAAGGAAACAGGGCCATCCTTATCTGGTCTGGCTTACATGTGACTCCAGACCCACAGCAATGTGGTTGACTCTTAACTGCCCCCTGGGCAATTAGGGATGGGCTGTAAATACTGGCCTAACCAATGATACCCACATTCAATGAATGATTAAAAAAAGCTAGTCTGAAACATCTTGCAGTTTGGATATTCACCGGGATCCAGCTACGGCAAGCTGTTTGGGGAGACTGGAAAAGCCGTTGGCTTGAGGTAATGCTGATTGGACCATTCAACTCTTGCCACAAACTGGAAAAGCTGCTGTTGTGCTTGGCCGGTTCCTTAAACCGGGAATCTCTGATGGGATCCTCCAACCGGAATAGGCCCTGGCTGTGCAGGTCGGAGTTACTCAACTGTTGACAAACCCAGCTGCTCTTTGGCCAGACACAGCCCATGGCTTTCAGCAGAAAGAGAGCGGCTATATACTCTGCTGCATTTCCTCTGTCTGTAGGAAGGAGATGACCCACCATGACCTATATTTAAATTATAGAGCTACATTTGCACTGTCTTTGGGATAAAGTGAATGAATACCTCCTTTTATTCTGCAGTCTTCAGCAAAAAGATGAGAAAGAGCTGGAACTTTTTTGTCAGCTTTTGAACTGGGCCGCACTGGGATCTCAAAGTTGGGTAAACAGAGCAAATGCTTATATATCCCTCAAGGTAGTTTGATAAAAGAATTACTTAGGAGATACCTAGAGTCTGAACCAGAAACTATAAGCTGGGATATTTAATTTAAGGTTAAATCCTGCACACAAATTGTCATAAAGTGAGAGAAAGAAAGATAGTATTGAGAGAGAGAGCAAAAGTTTATTTTCAGTGCCGTGTACTGAAATGGATAAACTCTAACATGTTCTGTTATGTCCAATAACTGTCTATTACTGCAGTGCAGTGTTACACTTATCTCGTGCTTTCAGTATCTAGTCTCTGGCTAAGATCATCACCTCTCCCCCAGCTCAGGGATGTTAACTCCCCAGACACTGCGCAACAAAATGCTGTTTGATGGTGACATTGTCACTATATTAAATGATTGATACCAAGCTCCTCCCAGTCATTAGTATCAACCATCCCAGACTTCAAAGAGAGTGTCAGAGTCTCTCAGAAATATTTCTTTGAGCTGTCTTTTAACATTAGTTGTAGAATTCACATTATAGAGGGGATGGAGAGGGGGCAGAGGAGATTTCCCAAGATGTTGCCTGGGCTGGAGAGTTTCAGTGATGGAGAGAGATTGGACAGAGCAGAGGAGACTGAGAAGGGACAGGATTGAGATGGATAAGATTGTGAGGGTAAACTGGGAGGAACCTTTCCCCTTAGTGAAGGGATCGATGACCGGGAGCAATAGTTTGAAGGGAAGGGGCAGGAGGTTTCGAGGGATTGTGAGGAAATGTCTATTTCACCCAGAGGGTGGTGGGGAATCTGGGACTCACAGCCTGTGAGGATGGGAGAGGCAGAAACCCTCCTCACATTGAAGAAGGATTTAGATGGAAACTCGCAAGGAAAGACAGATAAGGCTGTGGGCCTAATGCAGGAACATGGGATTGAAATTGTGAGGTGGTGGGTTTTGACTGGTTCAGACTCGATGGGTCTTCTTCTGTGCTGGAGATCTCTGTGACTGTGTGATGGCAGCTATTTGGATGTTGGGAGAGCAGGACCTCTCAGAGCAACCAGACAGTGTCCAGTTCATTGACATTGATTTTACATAATTTTGGTTGAATGACTATGGAGCTGGCTTTATGAAGGACCCTAATTTGTTGACTTGTCCTGCTGCTGAATCAGGAAGAGGAGTCATTATTTATAGTGATTCCCTCGAGCTCTCTGTGTCAGTGATACACAGTGCTGTTCTGACTAGGCCACAGGGAGCTGGGGATGACAACTGCTCTATGCACTCAGACGTTCCTCGTCTTGTGGAGCTGTTTCTTGTCAGACCGGGCCAGGAGTCTGGACAAGGAGCTGTGATGGCGGAGTTTCTGTTACAACGGGAAGGCATTTCCTGATTTTACCTGAGTGTGCGGATGCTGGGGACCACTGCTGACCTCACTGTGAAACCCAGGCCAATACAGCCTCAACTCTCCGGAAGGGTTGTTGATCGGTTCCTGATTATTGCCATGTTTTTGATCCCCTCGTGAAAAGTTCAAACTGTGAACTATCCTGAATGATCCAATGATAAGGTCATGTCCAACACCGTGTGGAAGTTGTCATGTTGAAAGAAAACTTTAAATCAGCGATTTTGATATTTCTTTCTAATTACTGCCTTTAGAAATAACAGTGTCCCTTTAAGTTCTGCAAAGGCCTTGCAATCTCTCATAGTTAGTTGCCCCCAGTGTAGAGATGTATTTTGGCTAAAGGTGGAGATACAGCAGCAGACTACACACTCATCAAATTGCTAGCATTAGCCATTGACTGCACATTGCAAAGCTTTGATTAGTTTTGAGTGTAGACCTGAAAGAGTTAATAAACAATTACCTGTTTTAGGTTTTAACAGCAATATTTCTTTGTTTGATATGGAATGAAATCCAATTGATAATAGTGCGGTCTGGTATCCACCCTTTACAATCTGAGGGAAATGTGTAAAAACATACAGCCTTATTGTAATTCTGAGTGAATGAGCTTTGACTGAGTTAAACTCTACTCCGTTCTTGTATTTATAATGGAGCTTTTGTTTATGTCGTGGATAAAAAGTGACAAGAAGCAAGATAATATACAAAAAACATTACAAAGCACAGTTTAAGAGTCTTCTGTTTCTGGGTGGTACAGTGGCTCAGTGGTTAGCACTGCTACCTCACAGTATGAAGGACCTGGGTTCAATCCCAACCTGGGTTGACTGTCTGTGTGGAGTTTGCCCATTCTCCCCATGTCTGCATGGATTTCCTTCCAAAGATGTGCAGGCCAGATGGATTAGCCATGCTAAATTGCCCATAGTGTCCAGAGGATGGGTATGTTAGGTGGATTAGCTGTGGGAAATGTCTGGTGGGATGCTCTTCAGAGGGTTGGTGTGGATTTGATGGCCTCAATAGCCTGTTTCCACACTGTAGGGATTCAATGATTTAATTGGGTGAGTAAATATAGTTGAATTAAGTTAATCAGCTGATATAAATGTGTTTACAATGGAATATTCTATTGGTTGAGTTCACATACCGTTTGGAACTGATCCTTAAAGTGATAGCAACACGATATGTAGAACAGGCTGAGCAAAATAAATATCAGGAACTGCTGGAAATCAATCCCAGCTTCTCTGAATAGGTTTTCCCCCAATAATTCAATACATGGAAATCTCAAATCAAGGTTCAGAACTAGTTTTGTCAAATTTGCAACTGCAAGCTGTCTAAACCATGCAGCCGACCTGAACAGTAACTTGATAATTTCAGGATATTAATGATTTAATTTTACATCAGTTGAATTCTGTGATGCCTTGATAGGATTGTTTCACATTAAATTAATCAATAAAGTTCCAGAAAGTTGTGACCTACAAAAGTTTCCTGTTCTAGAATTCCATAACTTTGTGGGATAGGTGAATAGTTGGTGTGAGTTGTTGTTCACTTGTGGGTGTCTAAGGGACTCGGGCCTTTGATCACAGGCACTAGTATTGAAGCTTTACCAAATTAGGGAAATAGAAAAATAGGAAAACGGAGTGAAATGAAGTCAGCGTTTCACTCCACGTGATCGCTGACTGTGATACGTGGGGAATGGTCAGGCTTTGTGCTGACTGATGGTGTCCCAGTGGCTGAGAAACAAACTGAGCTGGTGGCCAAAGTTGTGGGAGATTTTAGCTCCTGCTTTTAGCCTGAGGTAAGAGGGGGTGATATCAGAGGCGGCAGACACACACAAACTAGTTTTTATCACACATCAGACCTTGGTCACATTTTCAAACTGTTCCAGTTCAGATTGTTTGTAGCCCTCCTCAGATATTGTCCATGATTCAAATACCCTCTGTACTGCTGTTACTGTCCCAGTAATTCATGACAACTTGACAGATTGCAGGTAGTTCGACTAAAGGTGAGCCCAGCTAGCAGTAATTCCCAGCATTGACCTCCATGTGGAAGGGACTCACATGGTAATATACTACAAACCTATCACTTCAGCGTCTGTTAAACATTGCATACAAATCACATCTCAACAAGAATTGTTTCTATTATAGCTATTGGGTTTTTAACTTACTAAAAATTACTCAAAAAGAAAGGCACAAGCATTTTATACTTTCGCAATCGTAACTGAAGGTTCTCGCTAGTTTATAGGATTTATTTGGAAAAACCATGAAGGTTCATGAGCTCATGACATTCCCAGTGAACTGCCTTCCTCAATAGACAGAACAAGAAATAATTGTAATTCTGTTCATTTGTACCAACCCTCAGTGAGTACGAGGTTATGTCATGTATGATTTACTGACCTGTTAGTGTGAAAAATCAAGGTTGATATTACAACTGTGTGTGTGTGTATCACTACAAACTAAAATCTGGCATGTTGTCTTTGTATAAATGTCACTGGGGTATAAAAGACTTGATTTAAATTCAAAGGAATGATATTTAACAATGATGAAGTAACAATGGACATTAAAATGAACAAAACAAATGAAATCAGTACCTCATGCATGAAATAAAAACTTGATTGATATTAATTTATTATCCCTGTGTTCAATTCCTAATTAGTCACTGGTTCTGGCCTGAAGCCATCCAATGGAATTGCCACCATCCCCTCCCAGCTCAGGTCAGTCCTGCTCAGTACCCACTGCACGATTCATGCTTACTTCAAGTATAACATAGCTAAGATAAGTGGGAAAACTGAGGACTGGGAAGCTTTTAAAGAGCAACAGAGGATTACTAAGAAGGAAATACGCAGAGGAAAAATGAGGTACGAAGGTAAACTGGCCAAGAATATTAAGGAGGATAGTAAAAGCTTTTTTAGGTATGTGCAAGGCAAAAAAATGGTTAGGACAAAGATTGGGCCCTTGAAGACAGAAACAGGGGAATAAAGCGTATAAGTCCTGCTAAGATTTGCTTTCCCAAAATGCAGCACCTTGCATTTATCTAAATTAAACTCCCATCTGCCAATCCTCAGCCATTGGCCCATCTAATCAAGATTGTGATGTAATCTGAGGTAACCTTCTTCAATTCCTTGTCACCGATTATTTTCATACCATTTTGTCTTTGACTACTCTCCCCGGTATAATTAACTTTCCACATTCGAGGAAATCTTACTTTTAGAACCAAAGATTATGTCTCTGGTTTTTAATGCTTAGTGAGCTAGAAGCCTACCTAAATGATTATGCTGTATCACGTTTTTTTGTTTCTACCTCTGTTCCCAAATTTCCAAGTAAATCATTTTTCCTGAACCATAGTTCCTTTGGCTGTGACAGCTTTGTGGTGCCAATATGGCCATCATAAAATCTGAAGCTGCCCTAATGTGCCTCCATTGTTTCAGAAAGGAGCATGGTAATGGATATTTGGCTGTTCATTCAGTCACCTGTCTAAAGATGTTAAAATCCACTGTTATACCATTTGAGGTAAAATCAGTCAAAATAGGTTTACCGTAGGATTTTCCTGGCTTGAGATGTTGTTTAGATACCCCTGGTATCCAAAAAGACTAAACCCATGAAACTATACTGTAATTGTATCAAACTAATAAAGATGGTGAAAATGAGGAATGCAAAAATGATTGATCTCACTAGGGTATTATCTGATCAGGTTTAACTCCCTCATTAGAGTACAGTAAAGGGAAGTTAGTTAGCTCAGTTAGCCAGGAACTTGGATGGGAAGCTGGAAGGAGGCAGATTCACATACTGCTTTGTGATCACAATTATCCTGAGTCAATGCAAGTGGAAAAGGTCAGCCTGTGTTCCAGCTCCAGTTATTAAAGACATTCTGGCTATTGAGGGAGTGCTGCGTAGGTTCACGAGGTCAATTCCTGGAATGGCAGGATTACCTTACACTGAAAGACTGAAGTGACTGGGCTTGTATACCCTTGAGTTTCGAAGATTGAGAGGGGATCTGATTAAGACGTGTAAGATTATGAAAGGATTGGACACTCTGGCAGTTGGAAACATATTTCCACTGATGGGTGAGTGTCGAACCAGAGGACACAGCTTAAAAATATGGGGTAGACCATTTAGGACAGAGCTCAGGAGAAACGTCTTCACCCAGAGAGTGGTGGCTGTGTGGAATGCTCTGCCACAGGGGGCAGTGGAGGCCCACTCTCTGGATTCATTTAAGAAAGAGTTAGATACAGCTCTCAAAGATAGTGGATTCAAGGGTTATGGAGATAAGGCAGGAACAGGATACTGATTAGGAATGATCAGCCATGATTATATTGAATGGCGGTGCAGGCTCGAAGGGCTGAATGGCCTACTCCTGCACCTATTGTCTATTGTCTATTCATGCAAAAAAAGTCTTAATCTCTTTAGAAGTTCCAGAGCTCCATGCTTTCCAGGGATTCTTCCTAAATTTCCCATCTCTGCATCACTTTTTTTTTGCCAATAAGTCTGAACTGGACATAAAATCATTTTAATCATATAAATGAGAAGAATGAACTTTTGCTGCAGATGTTATTACTGCTGGCGATGGAATTCTGATTTAATTGAACACATCTCTATAAAGAAGGTTCTATTAAATTGAAAATGTTCACTTTGTTCTCAATTGTCTCAAGCTATACATTGGTAAATATAAATATCTGCGTACACCAGATTCAAATGTTTAAGTTGGGGCATTTCCACGATCCCTCTCTTTCTCTCTCTCTCTCTCTCGCTCTCTCTCTCTCTCCCCATATGCACAATATTTGAAATGGAATAGGGATCTGTCTTTGGGATTTTATGTTGACAGATGTGATTATAGTTTAAGAAATGGCTGGGAGCTGCCTGGAGTCATATGAGTTTGGCGAAGAAATCCTGTTTACAATCAAACTTCCTGTGGAACAAACTAAGTTGTTGAATGATACAATTAAAAATCTTGTGATCTCTGTGACAACTCAGAATGGGAGTAAAGTAAATGATTTTCTCAGCCTTCTAGTAAAGCACCTCAATTATTTCAGAAAAAACTGAAGGATCACCAGAGGGGTTAAATGTTGAAAGATGTGTTTTATTAAATATGTAACTGTGCAGCGAGCAAGATTCTTTAAAGAAACCTGAGGATGAGTATTGGGAAAGTATAATTGCAGAGTGGCTGCTGGATAAATGGGAACAGGCTGCAATGTATTGATCCTGCAGAAATCACCAATCAGCTTATAAAGAGAGACAGAAAAACACAAAACTCTTGAAATACTTGGTAGGTCTTACAGTGTTGATGGAGAGAGAGAGAGAGTTTTACATTTCTAAGCTTTCATTATTGAAAAGAGACAGGTAAAGCTAGGGAGTTATGAAGATGTCAGATGGAAAGACTGGCATTTATATAGTGCCTTTCATGGTGGTGGGCTGCTTTAACATGTTTCTTGCATCCTCCTTCTGGTGAGTGCAAGATAGAACAGAGAAGAATACAGCGCAGTACAGGCCCTTTGGCCCTCGATGTTGCGCCGATCCAAGCCCACCTAACCTATACTAACCCACTATCCTCCATATACCTATCCAATGCCCGCTTAAATGCCCATAAAGAGGGAGAGTCCACCACTGCTACTGGCAGGGCATTCCATGAACTTACGACTCGCTGAGTGAAGAACCTACCCCTAACTTCAGTCCTATATCAACCCCCC
>NC_057730.1:57650274-57659722 GCF_004010195.1 Chiloscyllium plagiosum | reverse complement strand
GGCATAGAGAGAAGGATAGGGGGATAGAGAGGGGGAGAGAAAGAGGGATAGTTAGAGAGAGAAGGGTAGAGACAGAGGAATAAAGTGGGAATACTGAGAGAGAGGGATAGAGAGAGAGAAAATGGCATAGACAGACAGATAGAGAGGGATAGAGAGAGAGAGAGACAGAGGGATAGAAAGAAAGAGGTGATAGCTTTTACTCCTTCACTTCAAACCTGGGGGGAGGGACAGAAGGTATCCTGTCACCTGGAAAGAGTTTACAGACAGGTCACAGCTGGTAGTTACCGACTCCATTGGCAAGTGAGGATGTGCAGGACCATTCTCAGTTCAAGGCAGAGGCCCATGAACACAATTTAAAAACCCCCATTGGGTAAGGGGGAGTATCACTGAATTAATGGCACAGAAACCAGGCTGAGGAGTAATAACAAAGTATTTCCAGCTCTCTCTGAGTGAGAGTAATAACTGGAGCATTTCCAGCTCTCTCTGAGTGAGAGTAATAACGAGAGCGTTTCCAGCTCTCTCTGAGTGGGAGTAATAACCAGAGTGTTTCCAGCACTCTCTGAGTGAGAGTAATAACTGGAGCATTTCCAGCTCTCTCTGAGTGAGAGTAATAACCAGAGCATTTCCAGCTCTCTCTGAGTGAGAGTAATAACTGGAGCATTTCCAGCTCTCTCTGAGTGAGAGTAATAACCAGAGCATTTCCAGCTCTCTCTGAGTGAGAGTAATAACCAGAGCATTTCCAGCTCTCTCTGAGTGAGAGTAACAACTGGAGCATTTCCAGCTCTCTCTGAGTGACAATAATAACCAGAGCGTTTCCAGCACTCTCTGAGTGAGAGTAATAACTGGAGCATTTCCAGCTCTCTCTGAGTGGGAGTAATAACCAGAGTGTTTCCAGCACTCTCTGAGTGAGAGTAATAACTGGAGCATTTCCAGCTCTCTCTGAGTGAGAGTAATAACTAGAACTTTTCCAGCTCTCTCTGAGTGAGAGTAATAACCAGAGTGTTTCCAGCTCTCTCTGAGTGAGAGTAATAACTGGAGCATTTCCAGCTCTCTCTGAGTGAGAGTAATAACCAGAGCGTTTCCAGCTCTCTCTGAGAGAGTAATAACTGGAGCATTTCCAGCTCTCTCTGAGTGAGAGTAATAACCAGAGCGTTTCCAGCTCTCTCTGAGTGAGAGTAATACAGAGCGTTTCCAGCTCTCTCTGAGTGAGAGTAATAACTGGAGCATTTCCAGCTCTCTCTGAGTGTTGCTGCTTTTGCAAAGAGACACCAAATGATACGGCCGCAGGAATCAGACCAGGGGCTGGGGAGGTTTTCATGCTGAGGTTGCAACACCAGGATCAATGTGAAGAGAATTAAGGCAATGAAAGGGTCAAGTAAAAAGCTAAAACAGACAGAATCCAACAGGAAAAGAGACTAAGAAGATTAGTGAAGCCAGGTCTAGAGCAGGAGATCCATCATCTAAACTGTATTCCTGGTGGGAAGAATTTCTTAAGGCCACAGGCACAAGACTTTGTTTTGGGGAAGTTATGGAAAAGGACATACTTTGTTTCTGAGGCTGTGAAAGATGGGAAACTGTTCATTTTGTCCATGAACAGGCAGGAAACCTTTTCTTTGACCCATGTGTAGTGCAATTATACAGCCTGTGTATTTAACAGACTGGAAGAAAATAAGGAGTATAGCATTGCTATACTCATCAGTATAAAACCTTTGGGAGATGGTCAGTAAAACAGCATTGCTATTTCCAGATGTGAAAGTGTCAAAAGGAAAGAGGATTACAGCAGCATTTGATATTGTAGAATTTGGCAGCTTTAAAGTAGGCAGAATCACTCTATCACATCAGGAGGTATGGCAGGAAAGAGACAGAATTGTTTCAAACTTAAATACTAAATCACAAGCTGAGCAAGTAACTATTATATTTGAAAGAACCTACATCAATTGGCATTATAGATCATAAAGTCCGTGGGCAATAACAGTTCAAGAAGGCATCTCACCTGCTGTGTTCTCAAGGGCAACTAGGGACGGGCAATAGATACAGGCCCAGCCAGTGACACCCATATCCCACAAGTGAATAAATAGAAACTAAACCCTAAAAGGATACAGATACTCTTGAAGAAGTTCCCAATTTTTATAATTACTTTAATCTAATAACAAATCAAATCCCTGAATGAGTAAAATTTAACAGGAGAGTTCAGTATCCAGCATATTCCATAAATAATGCCATTTATGACTTTGACAGATTTGTGAAAATACTTTGACAATGGAGCTTTAAATAGGAATTGTTGTTGGAATTGTTGATGAATCTTTGTAAGATTTATTGCAGTCTAAAGAAGATTTGATTTTGGAAGAAGCTATTCAGGTCATGCTGGAAACTGAAATCAGGAAGAAACACAAAGAAATCACAAGAGGAAAAGAAAATCCTTTTTATAGGAGACCAATTCCTCCATCATTTCTTCTTTTCCATTATTAATTTCTCAGGATAACTGTTAAGAGGAACCACACTTATTTTATTTCCTTTTTTCCTTTTTAAAACCATTGAAGTGGGAGCATAAAGAAAAGTGGCAGTGGTGAAGAATTCGATAATTCGGGATACACATCGTGATAGCATCCGCTGTCAGTAAGCTCGAGAGTCCCGCAGTGTGTGTTGCTGCTGCCAAGGTAAGGGATATCTAGAATCAGTTTGAAAGGATATTGGAGCAGGAGAATTGATGTTTCAGCCAAGAAACCCTTTCCTGATGAAGGGTTCTTGCCTAAAACATCGATTCTCCTGTTCCTCAGATGCTGCCTGACCTGCTGTGTTTTTCCAGCTCCACACTCTCGACTCTGATCTCCAGCATCTGCAGGCCTCACCGTCTCCTCTCTGGATTATCACCAAGGTCAGGCATAAACTCCTACAGAGATAAAAAAAAACTAAGGAAGTAAACTGCACATGGAAAGGCGCGGGTAAGAGGGGTTCCATTTTGTGGGGCTCTGGCATCAATATTGGGGCCGGAATGATTGGTCCCATTGGATCTGGCTCCACCTGAATCCACCGGGGACTGGGATCCTAATGGAACATCTAAATAGGGTGATCACAAGGACGTTAAACTGATAAACAGGGGAGGGAACTTGGGGGATGTCAATACTGTTTCAAAATCAAACAACATGACCAAGAGTAAAGAAACAGTTAGCAGTCCTACTACAGGTACAGCAGGTAATGGCAATAAGGCATGTATTGATTAAACTGGATGAGGAAAGTAATGAACAGGCAAATAAAGCATCAATACTGAGGGACAGTGGGTGGCCCAAGAGTCTGTTTCCATGCTCTATGACTCCAGGTATCAAAATCAACAAGAATAAACTGTATAGTTCCATACAGGGAATTCAGGTGGTCAGCTGCAATGTTGGCCCATTGAAGGCTGGACGTGGAGATATTGTCAATGCCTATGGGGAAATGGCAGACATGTTGAATAACTCAGACACAGACTGACTGTGAGAAGGAGCTGTAACCAGTCACACAGACTGAGAGAGGTGTTTAGTGGGCGGCATGGTGGCACAGTGGTTAGCACTGCTGCCTCACAGCGCCAGAGACCCGGGTTCAATTCCCGCCTCAGGCGACTGACTGTGTGGAGTTTGCACATTCTCCCCGTGTCTGTGTGCGTTTCCTCCGGGTGCTCCGGTTTCCTCCTACAGTCCAAAGATGTGCAGGTCAGGTGAATTGGCCATGCTAAATTGTCCTTAGTGTTAGGTAAGGGGTAAATGTAGGGGTATGGGTGGGTTTCGCTTCGGCGGGGCGGTGTGGACTTGTTGGGCCGAAGGGCCTGTTTCCACACTGTAATGTAATGTAATGTAATTACCTTACCTTACCTATTTACAGTAGGAAAGGAGGAAGCTTGCTGGAAATCCCAGGGATAGTGGATTGGGAACAGGGACTAAATAAAATTAACCTGAAATAAAATATTGGTTTTAGGAAATTAATGGGATTAAAAAGTGGCAGTTCCCCATAACCTGGCAATCTCTATGGGAAGGTGTTAAAGGAAATAGGGGAACACATTGTAGACACCCTAACTGTAACCTTTCAGAATTCCCTAGGTATTGTCTCTCTGGTTTGGAAAATTACTCATGTCTCTCTGCTTTTTAAGAAAGGCAAAAGAGGAAAACTAGGGAATTACAGACCAGTTCGCCAAACATCTGGGGTGGTCTCTATAATCAGGGAGGGGAAAACTGAACACCTTGAAAATTTTCACTGAATCAGGGAGAGCCAGCATGGATTAGCGACAGCCAGGTCATGCCTGACAAACCTCATGGAAGTTTTGAAGAGGTGACTGGGGTGATGGACAGGGAATGTCTGTGGATGTTGTGAATGAGAACTTTGATAAAGTCCCATATAAGAAACTGCTAACATAGGAACAGTAGTAGACCATTCAGCAACTTGAGCCTGTTCCACCATTCAATAAGATCCTGGCTGGTCTGGGGCCTCACCCTATATACCTTTTGAAGAGGAAAAGACAGGGTATTTCTACTGGTTGGAGATTCTCGAACAGGGGCACTGTCTGGGAATTAGGTTCCGGAGAGATGTTTACACACAAAAGGTGGGAGAGGATTGGAACTCTCTTCCAGCAATGGCAGTGAATGCTGGACCAGTTGTTAATTTTAAATCTGAAATAGATAACTTTATGTTAAGCCAACACATGAAGGTACATGGGCCAAAGGCATGTATATGGAGTTCAGCCACAGGTCAGCCACTGATCCCACTGAATGATGGAACAGGCTCGAGGGGCTGAATGGCTTCCTCCTGTTCCTAAAACCTGTTTTTATTTTCTAGTTGTAATTCACACATATTCTAATTTTTAAATCATTTTTTTACTTTTTTGTTGTATTCTGCCCATTTCTAGAAATCTGTTGGACTGTAATACATTTCATTCTGATAGATACAAATTTTCAGATGTTTCTTTAAGGGGGAGCTTTCTAGTCACAGTCCTATAAAACAGCTTCTTAGAAACCGTGGAAAAGAATGTAGTCTTTATCAGACACATGGAGCGTCTGTTGGCTGCTCTCTATAAATTCCTAAAATGCTTCTCTGATCCTGCAATGGGGTAAGATACTCAAAACAGAACCAGCCTTGCTATTCTGAGGAGACAGTGTGGCAGCAGCTAATGCATATCTGAACATTGCTCAGTAGCTGAAGAGAAGGCTGTGATTCTGTTTATCCTGAGTCTCTAAGTTGAGTTATTTATTACCTTTGGTGCAGAGGAACTAATAAGATGAACAGAGTGATGATAGCCTTAGAACAATTACTGTGGGGAAAACCAGCCTCTCATACAATAAAAGCATCGTCTTTAAAATAATGTTTATCTTCTTCTCAGAATGAACCATGAGTGATCTTTAACTAGTTATAATTGAGCAGCAGGAGCGGTTACTGCAAAATTAACAAATGATTCCAGAGTTGGGGATCGATTTTCTCAGGAGTGACTCAGTCTGCTGCAGGGCCTTCACACAAATATGATTTAATTTGTACACTAATCTCAGAGAGCTGACACCAAGGTGCAGCATCCAATCAGGAAAGCAGATCGGATGTTAACTTCCTTCACAAAGGAAGAAGGACAGAGACTTTCTCCCAACACTTGGACAATTGTACGGGATATTAATGAGCCCTCACCTGGACAATGGACTGAGGAAGTTTATGTTTATCCTGGAGGGGATGTAAAGAAATCCAGGATGACAGGTTTGTCTGATTGGAACAGATTGAGGGAAGGAATTGAGAAGAATGGGAGATGATCGAAGTGAAATGTATAAATTTGTTGATTACTGTGGAATTTATAAAACAGTGTCAAGCTAAATGCAGCTTTAAAATACAAAAACAAGCTGTAAGTGGGTCGGAGAGATGCCACAGGGTTGGGGTGCCAGTGTCCATTGACATGGGATGTGTGTGACTGGTCCATGCCCTGAGATGTTGATGCCAGGTGCCCAAGACTGCAGCCTGGAAGAGTATATGATGAGCTAGTGTGGCCGGACTTTCATATTTTATTCTCTCATAGGACATGGGCGTTGTTGGCTGCACAGTTATTGCCTGTCCCTAGTTGAGAGGGTGGAGGTGAGCTGCAATCCATGTGCTGTAGTTAGACCCACAATGCCCTTAGGGAGAAAATTCTGGGATTCTGACCCAGCGACAGTGATGGAACAGCGATGTATTTCCAAGTCAGGATGGTGAATGGCTCGGAGGGGAACCTGCAGGGGATGGTGTTCCCATGTATCTGCTGCCCTTGTGCTTCTAAATGGAAGTGGTCATGGGTTTGGAAGGTGCTGTCTGAGGATCTTTGATGAATTCCTGCAGTGCATCTTGTAGATAGTACACACTGCTGCTACTGAGTGTCAGTGGTGGAGGGAGGAGGTGTTTGAGGATGTGGTGCCAATCAAGCGGCTGCTTTATTCTGATGGTGTTGAGCTTTCTGAGTGTTGTTGGAGCTGCCCCCATCCAGGCAAGTGGGGAGTATTCCATCCCACTCCTGACCTGTGCCTTGTAGATGGTGGACAGGCTTTGGGGAGTCAGGGGGTGAGTTATTCACTACAGTATTCCCAGCCTGTGAGCTGCTGTTGTAGCCGCTGTTTTTATGTATCAAGCTCAGGTGGGATTCTGGCCAAAGATAGTCCATGGAATAGTGGGGATTCAGTGATGTTAACATCATTAAATATCAAGGGGCAGTGGCTAGGGTGTCTCTTATCGGAGATGGTCATAGCCTGGCATTATATGGCACAAAGATCTGGCCCAAGCCGGAATATTGTCCAGATCTTGTATGGTCTAGTTTCCTCACAGCAGGTAATATAAAAACAAGCTGCATATTAATGAGGAGAGATTCGATGTTAATGAGGCTGTTAATGATGGCAGTGCTCATTAATGGGATCTTACCTCTGCCTTGTGAGAATTTGGACTCTGCACCAGGAGCGCTGGAAAATGTTCCCGACGGAGCCTGAAAACTGCCACAATTCTCCCAGATTTCATATCCCGATAAGATTCACCCAATAAATCCAAGCTGTTTTCTACTCGTCACAGATACATTAGGGACATATAAGCGACTCTTGGATAGACACATGGAAGTTAGTACAATGAAGGGAATGTAGGTTGGTCTGATCTTAGAGTAGGATAATAGCCCAGTACAACATCGAGGGCTGAAGGGCCTGGACTGTTCTATGTTCGATGTTCTCCAGATTCCCAGTTTCTGCCTTTCAGAAACTTGCTCTTTACATCCAATTTTACACTAAATCCCATTCACGCAATAGTTACGTATGCAAATATATATCCTGCAACTTTAAATTCCTCTGTTTTATCATCCCACCAACTCTGCACAAATCTCCACAGCCTTATGATCCCCACTTTCCTGTGATGTGCTTTCTCTGTATCATTTCAAATGCCCCTCCCTCTGTATCTCTCTCTTTCAGAGAACCCCCCACCCCACTACCAAAGTCTCAGTCTCAGCTAGTCCCCCAAAATCTCACAGAAATCTCTTTACCTCACTCTGAGTATACCTTCTTTTTTCGATTTGGAGATGCCGGTGTTGGACTGGGGTGTACAAAGTTAAAAATCACACAACACCAGGTTATAGTCCAACAGGTTTAATTGGAAGCACTAGCTTTCGGAGCGACGCTCCTTCATCAGGTGATCAGAGGACAATCATCTGATGAAGGGGCAGTGCTCCGAAAGCTAGTGCTTCCAATTAAACCTGTTGGACTATAACCTGGTGTTGTGTGATTTTTAACTTCTTTTTTCGACAAACTTAATCGATAAAATCCAATCAAAGAACCCCTCCCCCCACCCCCCTCCCTCCGCCCCCCACCCCGGTCCTCACCTTCCACTCCACCAACTATTGGATACATCGCATCATCCTCTGCCATTTCTGTCACCTACAATCAGACCCCCCCAGCAGGGATCTACTTCCCTCCCCACCCCTATCAGCATTCTGCAGAGACCATTCCCTCCGCGATCCTCTTGTTAGGTCCACGCACCCCTCCATGCATCTTCCCCTGCTACCGCAGGAATTGTCAAACTTGCGCCCAAACTTCCACAACCCCGCACCTCCATCCAAGGCCCCAGAGGATCCTTCCACATCTGATGGAGATTTTCCTGCACCTCCTCATCTACTGTGTCCATTGCTCCCGATGTGGTCTCCTCAACATCGCGAAGACTCAACACCAGCTTACAGAGTGTTTTGGGGAATATCTCTGGGACACCCGCACTAACGAACCCCACTGCCCCGTGGCCAAACACGTCAACACCCCCTCCCACTCCACCAAGCACATGCAGATCCTGGGCCTCCTCCACTGGCACTCCCTCACCAGCTGACGCCTGGAGGAAGAACGCCTCATCTTCCCCCTCGGTACCCTCCAACCCCAGGGCATCGACGTGGACTTCACCAGTTTCCTCATTTCCCCTCCTCCCACCTTTCCCCTGATCCAACCTTCCAGCTCAGCACCATCCCCATGACCTTTCCTACCTATCCATCCACCTTCCCACCTATCCAGTCCACTTTAACTCTGACCTATCACTTTCACTCCCACCTCTGTCTACCTATCACATTCCCAGCTACCTTTCCCCCAGCCCCAAACACCTCCCATTCATCTCTTAGCCACAGCCCACAAGCCTCATTCCTGATGAAGGGCTAATGCTCAAAACGTCGATTCTCCAGCTCCTCGGATGCTGCCTGACCTGCTGTGTTTGTCCAGCACCACTCTCTCGACTGTCAACTCCAGCAGCTGCAATCCCCACTTACTCCTGGGACTTCGGATCAGTAAATAACTCCAAGAGCAGTGACTCCAGGAGCAGTGACACCAGGAGCAGTGACACCAGGAGCAGTGACACCAGGAGCAGTGACTCCAGGAACTGAAACACCAGGAGCAGTGACTCCAGGAACAGTGACACCAGGAACTGAAACACCAGGAGCAGTGACACCAGGAACAGTGACACCAGGAACTGAAACACCAGGAGCAGTGACACCAGGAGCAGTAACACCTGGAGCAGTGACACCAGGAGCAGTGACACCAGGAGCAGTGACACCAGGAACTGAAACACCAGGAGCAGTGACACCAGGTGCAATAACACCACGAGCAGTAACACCAGGAGCAGTGACACCAGGACAAGTGACACCAGGAGCAGTAACACCAGGATCAGTGACACCAGGAGCAGTGACACCAGGAACAGTAACACCAGGAGCAGTAACACCAGGAGCAGTAACACTAGGAACAGTAACACCAGGAGCAGTAACACCAGGAGCAGTAACACCAGGAGCAGTGACACCAGGATCAGTGACACCAGGAGCAGTAACACCAGGAGCAGTAACACCAGGAGCAGCGACACCAGGAGCAGTGACACCAGGAGCAGTAACACCAGGAGCAGTAACACCAGGAGCAGTAACACCAGGAGCAGTAACACCAGGAGCAGTAACACCAGGAGCAGTGACACCAGGAGCAGTAACACC
>NC_057730.1:57647191-57648888 GCF_004010195.1 Chiloscyllium plagiosum | reverse complement strand
ACACCAGGAGCAGTGACACCAGGATCAGTGACACCAGGAGCAGTAACACCAGGATCAGTAATACCAGGAGCATTGACACCAGGAGCAGTGACACCAGGATCAGTAACACCAGGAGCAGTGACACCAGGAGCAGTAACACCAGGAGCAGTGACACCAGGAGCAGTGACACCAGGTGAGTAACACCAGGAGAAGTGACACCAGGAGTTGTGACACCAGGAGCAGTAACACCTGGAGCAGTGACACCAGGAGCAGTTACACCAGGAGCAGTGACACCACGAGCAGTGACACCAGGAGCAGTGACACCTGGAGCAGTAACACCAGGAGCAGTGACACCAGGAGCAGTAACACCAGGATCAGTAACACCAGGAGCAGTGACACCAGGAGCAGTGACACCAGGATCAGTAACACCAGGAGCAGTGACACCAGGAGCAGTGACACCAGGAGCAGTAACACCAGGAGCAGTAACACCAGGAGCAGTAACACCAGGATCAGTGACACCAGGACAAGTGACACCAGGAGCAGTAACACCAGGAGCAGTAACACCTGGAGCAGTAACACCAGGAACTGAAACACCAGGTGCAGTAACACCAGGATCAGTGACACCTGGAGCAGTGACACCAGGAGCACTGACACCAGGTGAGTAACACCAGGAGCAGTGACACCAGGAGCAGTGACACCAGGAGCAGTAACACCAGGAGCAGTGATACCAGGATCAGTGACACCTGGAGCAGTAACACCAGGAGCAGTGACACCTGGAGCAGTAACACCAGGAGCAGTGACACCAGGAGCAGTGACACCAGGAGGAGTGACCCCAGGATCAGTAACACCAGGAGCAGTGACACCAGGAGCAGTGACACCAGGATCAGTAACACCTGGAGCAGTGACTCCAGGAGCAGTAACACCAGGAGCAGCGACACCAGGAGCAGTGACACCAGGAGCAGTGACACCAGGAGCAGTAACACCAGGAGCAACAACACCAGGAGCAGTAACACCAGGAGCAGTGACACCAGGATCAGTAACACCAGGACATGTGACACCAGGAGCAGTGACACCAGGATCAGTAACACCAGGAGCAGTGACACCAGGAGCAGTAACACCAGGAGCAGTGACACCAGGATCAGTAACACCAGGAGCAGTGACACCAGGAGCAACAACACCAGGAGCAGTAACACCAGGAGCAGTAACACCAGGATCAGTGACACCAGGACAAGTGACACCAGGAGCAGTAACACCAGGAGCAGTACACCAGGATCAGTAACACCAGGAGCAGTGACACCAGGAGCAACAACACCAGGAGCAGTAACACCAGGAGCAGTAACACCAGGAGCAGTAACACCAGGATCAGTGACACCAGGACAAGTGACACCAGGAGCAGTAACACCAGGAGCAGTAACACCAGGAGCAGTGACACCAGGAGCAGTGGCACCAGGAGCAGTGACACCAGGACATGTGACACCAAGAGCAGTAACACCAGGAGCAGTGACACCAGGAGCAGTGACACCAGGAGCAACAACACCAGGAGCAGTAACACCAGGAGCAGTAACACCAGGAGCAGTAACACCAGGATCAGTGACACCAGGACAAGTGACACCAGGAGCAGTAACACCAGGAGCAGTGACACCAGGAGCAGTGACACCAGGAGCAACAACACCAGGATCAGTAACACCAGGAGCAGTGACACCAGGAGCAGTAACACC
>NC_057730.1:57643060-57645986 GCF_004010195.1 Chiloscyllium plagiosum | reverse complement strand
ACCAGGAGCAGTAACACCAGGAGCAGTAACACCAGGAGCAGCGACACCAGGAGCAGTGACACCAGGAGCAGTGACACCAGGACAAGTGACACCAGGAGCAGTGACACCAGGAGCAGTGACACCAGGACAAGTGACACCAGGAGCAGTGACACCAGGAGCAGTGACACCAGGACAAGTGACACCAGGAGCAGTGACACCAGGAGCAGTGACACCAGGACAAGTGACACCAGGAGCAGTGACACCAGGACAAGTGACACCAGGAGCAGTGACACCAGGACAAGTGACACCAGGAGCAGTGACACCAGGACAAGTGACACCAGGAGCAGTGACACCAGGAGCAGTGACACCAGGAGCAGTAACACCACGAACAGTAACACCAGGATCAGTAACACCAGGATCAGTAACACCAGGAGCAGTGACACCAGGAGCAGTGACACCAGGAGCAGTGACACCTGGAGCAGTAACACCAGGAGCAGTAACACCAGGAGCAGTGACACCAGGAGCGGGGACACCAGGAGCAGTAACACCAGGAGCAGTGACACCAGGAGCGGGGACACCAGGAGCAGTGACACCAGGAGCAGTGACACCAGGAGCAGTAACACCAGGAGCAGTAACACCAGGATCAGTGACAGCAGGATCAGTAACACCAGGAGTATGATTGTAAATCTAAAATGTTTGCTCCCTTTTTGTGAGATTCTGCCGTTTGGTTCTGGACTGTCCCACGATGGGAAAAACCCTTTCCTTATCTCCCCCATGTCAAGGTCTTCACGAATCCTAAATGTTTCAATAAGGTCAGCTCTCAATCCTCAGCCTGCCAATGGATGGAGTGAAATGTTTTTCACAGCTGATTGAATGTCATGGTGCTCCGTGTTTTCCCAAAGATTCAAATACAAAATATCAATAAAAACCTTTCAAGTGGAAATGTACTTTCCACATTATTCTGAGATATATCATGCACTCTTTTCATTTTGGAATCAGGTTCAGTCTCACCTTGAGGATGTGTATTAACCACTTACTGATGTATTTCAGGAGACAAATGTCATGTTCTGAAGTGCATTTCACATTTATGATTTCCAGCTGGTTTCTTCCTTTTGCGTTGGCATTGCATTCTACATTCGCCAGGTAGCTCGTGAATTATTAGCAATGTCTACATTTGAAAAGTATTTGAAACGATTTACAACAATTCGTTCATTTCTTAGATATTTGCATCTGTGAAGCACATTGTTAGGCAATACAGGTGGAAGATGGATGGGATGTTTATGTGAAATAGAAATTCATACTTAAGAGAAGTGAGACTCTAATTTATGACAGTGTTAAATAGTTTGTGGGGTCCATGCCTCCTTATTTGATTCCGTTCTGGTTAGGTCATTGTTTTGTTGCTTCCTGGAAGCTGTAAAGATCAAGTTGGGGTCTGGCAGCACTTCAAAGACAGATACAGTCACATACACCTCGCCTGGATCAAAGATGTCACTCACATTCAACAAGGTGGCAAACTGAGCAGAAAACAGCAAAGCTGATCAATTGTTTCAGGTGCAGGTTCGAACACTACTTGCTTCAAAAAACAAATTTGAAATAATTAATGGCTGATACAAAATGTAATTATTCTTCTCAAATAATTTCAGTTAATTATCTGCATTTCCCTATATTATGTATAAAGTGTTTTCTATTTTCACATGTCATTTTATGAGCTTTTGGGGTGGCTCAGTGGTTAGCACTGCTGCCTCACAGCACCAGGGTCTCAGGTTCAATTCCAGCCTCGGGCGACTGACTGTGTGGAGTTTGTACATTCTCCCCGTGTCTGCGTGGGTTTCCTCCGGGTGCTCCGGTTTCCTCCCACAGTCCAAACATGTGCAGGTTGGGTGAATTGGCCATGCTAAATTGTCCTTAGTGTTAGGTGTATTAGTCAGAGGGAATGGGTCTGGGTGGGTTACTCTTCGGAGGGTCAGTGCGTACTGGTTGGGCCGAAAGGCCTAGTTCCACACTGTAGGGAATCTAATTTTTAAAAAATACATCATTCACACCTGCCCTTGCTGTGTGACAATAACAGGGAACAACTTACAGAATTATTGCTTATCATTAGAGTGAAGCTTTGTCCAAAGCGGTTTGGTGATTTACTACTGACAGTAAATTAAAGCACCAACAGAATTTGTGTTGGTGTAACAATGTAAATTATGTAAAGAAATACCTGACTTGCCACATTCCCAACACAGCAACAAAACTTCAAAAGCATTTATTGCCTTTAAACTTTGAGTGATGTCCGGTGGCTGTGGATGGAGCTGTTTAAATGCAAGTATTTGTTTTTGTTTTATTGGACAGTCTCACAGAAAGGGAGTAAATGGAGACAGTACACTCAGGTAAGTCGTGGTGATGTCGAGAACCAACATGGATTGGTTGGTATTATCAGGTGAGGGATTTATGGAATTCAAGATGACGGAGCTGGGTCAAGGCATCAAATGGCCCACCACTATCCCAATCCATGTTTATACTGAAAAGGATGGCCCATCCCTATCCCAATCCATGTTTATATTGAAAAGGATGGCCCATCCCTATCCTAATCCATGTTTATATTGAAAAGGATGGCCCATCCCGATCCTAATCCATGTTTATATTGAAAAGGATGGCCCATCCCTATCCTAATCCATGTTTATATTGAAAAGGATGGCCCATCCCTATCCCAATCCATGTTTATACTGAAAAGGATGGCCCATCCCTATCCTAATCCATGTTTATACTGAAAAGGATGGCCCATCCCTATCCTAATGGATGTTAGTATTCATAATGATCCCTTCATCCATATTCGGTACCCATAGGGAGGGCCTCAACCGGGACCTTGGGTTCATGTCACATTACAGGTGATCACCATTGCACTACACACACACACACACAAACACACACACACACACGGACACAGGTACACACAGACGCA
>NC_057730.1:57615825-57642560 GCF_004010195.1 Chiloscyllium plagiosum | reverse complement strand
GGCTGACAGTGGCAAGTAACATTCATGCCACACAGATGCCAGGCAATGACCATCATAATAAGAGACAATCTAACCACTGTCCTTTGGTGTTCAATGTTGTCACCAGCACTGAATCTCCCATTATCCCCAACATCTTTGGGGTTACCATTGACAAGAATCACAACAGGACTCACCACATAAACACAGTGGCTACAAGAGCAGGTCAGAGGCTGGGAATACTGCAGTGAGTAACTCCTCTCCTGACTCCCCAAAGCCTGTTCACCATCTACAAGACAGAAGTCCAGAGTGTGATGGAATACTCCCTACTTGCCTGGATGGGGGCAGCTCCAACAACACTCAAGAAGCTTGACACCATCCAGGGCAAAGCAGCCGCTTGACTGGTACCACATCCACAAACATCCACTCCCTCTACTACCGACGCTCAGTAGCAGCAGTGTATACTATCTACAAGATGCACTGCAGAAATTCACCAAAGACGCTCAGACAGCACCTTCCAAACTCACAACCACTTCCATCTAGAAGGGCAAGGGCAGTAGATACCTGGGAACACCACCCCCTGCAGGTTCCCCTCCAAGCTACTCATCATGCTGACTTGGAAATATATTGCTGTTCCTTCAGTGTCACTGGGTCAAAATCCCAAATTCTCTCCCTGCAGTGGTTCAGGAAGACAACTAGGGATAGGCAATAAATGCTGACACAGTCAGTGACACCTACATCCTCTGAATGAGTAAAAAAGAACTCATTTGTTGAGATGCTCCATTTTTAGTTTATTTAAATTTGCAAATATCCAGTAATGAATAATATTAAACAAAAATGAAGGTGTTACTATTAAAAATAATCATTTAGTTTGCTATTCAGCAGATTAAGTTCTTTCAAAGTTGTTTAAGTTGATTGTTAAGTAGACTTAGACTTCAACTCATGCACAAAGTCTGAGCAACGTAACTGTCAGAATGCAGCCTCACATAGTCCAAATATGCTTGTTCTTGTAAGTGTTACCTGGCCTGACACAGATCGATGAGCTGGTGTCTGAGTGTTCGAGTGAAAATGTGACTGATCCCATTGAGTCCCTCTGGAATCGGTGCCCAGTTAAATCCTTTGATATGTCCCAACAATTTCAGAAGGGTCTCGGATGCATTAACGTAATTGTTTTCTGGCCTGGTGCTTTTGTGTTCCTGAATTGGAAAGCAATTTAAGGCCAGGCTGAGTTCTTTCCTCAGTTAGAATTTAACTTGAGACTATCCAAACTAGTGTAATATAGAATTTGTCCACAGGCAGAAAAGACATTTCTTAAACTATTCCTTCAAACACATGTCCCATATATCAGACAATTTTAAAATTAAATTACTTTAATTAGTCCTTTACTTAATAACAACTGGAATGAAATCATGGCAATATGTTCCTGCTACAGTTTGAAATCTAAGTTCTATTATTACCCTGATCTCCCATCAGAAGGCAGTATATTATTTTAATGTGGGCTATATCTGGGCTATATCTGGTCCTGAAGGTGCGGTTATTAACTCCATTACATAAGACACATCCATTAGGAACTGGAGGAGACCCTAGGCCCTAAAGCCTGCTTTAGAATCATAGCTGGCCTGATTACTCAATATTCTTACGGACACCCGTTTGGTTATCTCTGCCTTAAAAATATTCAGTCCCTTTTGAGGATAAGTTCCAAACAACTAACGACCCTCTGAGAGAAAAGGTTTTTCCTTTTTCCTGTCCTCAGTGGATGACATCTTCCTTTCAAACAGTGTCCCCCAGTTCTAGGTTCTCCTACATTTGCCACAATTTAAATTAATTTTATATAAATTGGACATTGTTCGTGATTTCCCTTTTGTTCATTTCAGGTTCAAGGGCAGAAGAGTTTTCCGGTGAGGTGTTACCTTTAAACTTTTATCTAAATGCCCTTCCCTTTGTCTAACTCTATTGGACCACACTTGGACTGAGGCTATTAGAGACCTTCATTGCAAGTTCCCCGACAATATTTTTCTGAAGCCCTTGGCAGATGTGAATGATGACCCTTGATCCAGTTTCTCCTCAGTTCCTTTGCTAAATGTGCAAGGGACCTCTGAGCTACCTTGGGTTTAAGTTGAGACGGGAGGTGGTAGAAGGACAGATGATAGCAATGTTTACGAGGCATTTAGACAGACACACGGACAGGGAGCAAATAGAGAGGTACGGACACGTGCAAGACCAGGTTTTCAGGGAGAGGTGGGCACCACAGGGCATGGAGTGTTTGATTTCCACCTCTATTTTGATTTAATCGCTGTCCTCCCCTTCACTGTTTGATTGTGCAGCATTGTCTTTTGGTGAGAAGGGCACTGCTTGTCACTGGCCACTCGGGTGTTTCCTTTCTTCCTGGTGGTGGGGAATGAGTAAAGATCTGTACACCTGTTGTCTTTCACCTGCTGGGGGTGCTGGGGAAAATAAACACTACGGCAGTTAGGCAGTAGTGTGGGGGTCATTATAATAGAATTTAAAGAATATGGACCATGTGCAGGAAGATGGGGTTAGTTTAGAATGGCATCTCAGTCAGCACAGGCATGGTGGGCCGAAGGGCCTTTACTGTTCTATGTGCTGCGTACTATGATGAGAGAATTCACAAGAAGTCACATTATGGCACTCATTATAGTGCCTGAGCTGCTTGTGCACTGAACTGTTTGAAATATCATTCTATCAAAATCAGGAAAGAGGTATGTGTTCCTGAATCATTCAGAAAAATGCAACTTAATGTATTTACAGAGTTTCTGATCATGTCAGAAATATGTCCCTTTTTTGATAGTATTCTGTGGTAAATAATTAATCTTTTTATGAGTTTTTCCAGCAATTTTCTGTTTTATTTTTGTTTGGTTCAGATTTCCAGCATCTGCAGTTCTTTTAAATTTACGTTTTTAAACCACTAGTAATGTCATTTGTTAAAGAATACTGGAATCAAAGTACTTACGTTTACATCTTCAAGTTTGTGGCAACATTGATGAAATCATCGAAGCATAATTCTTCATAATTTTTTTAATCATTCACAGGATGAGGGTGTCGCTGGCTAGGCAGCATTTATTGCCCACCTCCCTAATTACCCAGAGGGCAGTTAAGAGTCACATTGCTGAGGGTATGGAGCCACATGTAGGGTAAGAATGGTAAGTTTCCTTCCTTAGAGGACATTAATGACCCAGGTGGGTTTTCCTGACAATCAGCAATGGATTCATGGTCATCATATTTCCATAATTATATTGAAGTCAAATTCCACCATCTGCCATGGCAGGATTCAAGCCCAAATCCCTCGAACATTACCTGGGTTTCTGGATTAATAAGCAAATGATATTTCCATTTGGCCATCACTTAATATATCATTTCAAATACGAAGGGATGTTGGCTGGAAACTAAAAGAAAATAAATTACTTCTGTCATAATTCTTGCCAAGGAAGGAAAGTTACAATAATTATTATTTGAAGTTATCCCCCGAAGAAGTTAATATTTCTAAACATTTGTACAGATTTCTTGATAATATGGCACTTCCTAAAAATAATGTGCTCTTGTCCTAAATGTGTATATCAAAATATTAAGATCAGCAAAGACTTTCTGATTAAATGTCCTCAAGAAATATCAGAAACACAGAGGGCTGATAAACCTCCAGTGCGGATCACAGCCCAACTGGACAGCTGCCTTTGATGTTGCTGTTTCTTTGTGTAGTGAGAGCGAGCCTGTCTAAACCCACTGCAGGATCAAGGTGTTCCCTCCTATGGTTAGATGGCAAATTACAGAAACTCTTCAAACCCAATCCAGCTGCAAAAGCCTCAATGATTATTGTAATATCTTATTGCTCAGCCAGAATTTTCTTTCAAACTAAATGTTCAGTAATGTTCATTGCTGGTTCCCCACATGATTACAAAGTAAACCATTTATAACTCCCTATGTAATATCAATTCCTAAGTCAGTCATATTTTTCTTTGATCAGCGTTGTAAGTAATGTTTGTGTATTTAAACTATCATCTCATGGTTATTATTCAGTGATGCTACTGAAGGGTTAAGAATCTCTGTTTTGGCTGCAATTCATATCCAAGTGAATTATCAAAGTGCTCAAGTGCCTGGTCATTTTTTATTTCAGTAAATGCAAAACCCTTCTTTGAACTCATGGAATTGAACAAAATTTTAGAAAGTAATTTCTTTTCAAAAATGGCATTAAAATAGTCCCTGATCATGTTGCAGTGAGAAATGACCACTTCTGGAGTCAGTGTGAATCGAGGAAGCAAAGATGGTTTTATTCACAGGATGTGGGTGTTGATGGCTGGGCCAGTGTTTATTACCCAGAGGACAGTTTAGAGTCAACCACATTGCTGTGGCTCTGCAGTTACATGTTGGCCAGACCAGGTAAAGTTGGCAGATTTCCTTCCCTGAAGGACATCAGCAAACCAGATGGGGTTTTCCTGACAACAGTCACCATTAGACTCTTAATTTCAATTTTTAATGAGTTTTTGTGAAGATTTGTAGCTCAGGTTGAGGTTTTGAATGTAGGTTTGCTCGCTGAGCTGGAAGGTTCATTTCCAGACGTTTCATCACCCTGCTAGGTAACATCTTCAGTGGGCCTCAGGCGACTGAAATTGAATTGAAATGCCACAATCCAATATGGCAATTCACCAGAACAGTACATGGATAAATGGATTAATAATCAAGTGACAATACCACTATACCATCTCGCCCCACCCCTCACCTCCCCCTCCCCAGCCCTGAGCATACACTAAGAAGATCATATCAGATTACAAAAGAACTTTTCAGTGAGACTGATTTTACAGCGCACATTGATAATGCTCAACGTAGTGCAAACCCCTGTTTATCTCAGCCTTTAACCTTGGGTTTGTTAGTTTCTATGGTAACATAACCTGGCTTTCAGTTCCTTTATTCCCTTAGCCTGTGTGCTACAGGATAATATACTTACACTATTGGCTGTTATTGCTACAAAATGGAAGAAATTAAGTATAACTACAGCACTGACTTCACCACGATCATGCACTTTAATGTTATTAACCTCTTCCCCCACAGCCTCTACTTCAGTCCCTCCTTCTGAGCCCCTGATCAATTGGGATAGTCTGAGATCCTGTCCCTGATAATTGTTCCATGGATGCTGCAGGAATCTGATGGATTTCTGGATAGGCTGGGACTTTTTCCCAGAAGCGTAGGAGACTGAGGGGTGATCCTACAGGGATCTGTAAAATCATGAGGAGTGTCAATTAGGTAGCAACGCCCCATTGTAGGGGAGTCTAAAACTAGAGGCCTCTTGGAGTTTCGAGGGCATTTTGCACCATTAGCAAGACCATTCCTCTGATGGCATCATAAATGATTAATGACTTGTTCCTGCCGGAGGGGGAGATACGGAGTGAACTGTGTAAAAGGTGAGGTTGCTGCCTGCAGGATTAAGGGTACTCACGGTGAAAGGGACAGGGATCTGAAAGCAAAGAGTTTGAACGTTATTACACTCCAATCTTTCCTACAGGAACCTTGTGGTGCCTGCCTGGGGAAGGTTTGTACTCGTTTCAAGGATACTTCAGGAGTACTAACCCTGGCCGCGGTAGCAGATGCTTCAGGGTATTACAGGAGCAGGTGATGTCGCTCTGAAATTCAGAGCAACATTTGCACATTGTCACCCTTCAAGCCTGATCCTTCATATGGCACTAATGCCGATCCTTCTCCAGGCCCCATTGTTCAGATCAATGTTCCTCTGAATTTGTTCCATTGATCTATTCTCGCAATGCAGACATCTGAACTCAGTCATGTTCACTATCACTTGGTTTAAGCAGCTAAAACTTCTGCTATAGCTGTGTAATGGTCCATTCCTGGCTTTCACCCTGTGAATTAATAAGAATCTAGTCTTTTCACGTCCTCATCTGTAGACCAAGCCCAAATCCTACATCCTTAATATCTGACCTATTGTCGTTGGTAAGGTCCTGATCCAAAATGTCACATGGTCTTCTGCTGGTGAGGTTGGTCAGTTGGGGGTCAAGCCTTTGTGTGACATCACCTTTAATTCCAAATTTCAACGGCTCCCATCCTCAGAGACAGTGAGAGGAACTTGCTGGGTTTATGATATTTAAAGCATCATCTATCACTAAAGATAATTCACAATATTTATGCAACATTCCTTCACAATATGGTGTCTCCAATCCCAACTCCCAGACCACTGGGACGGATTGTTCTCTGCCATGATCTTTGTTCCTGAGATGGCGTGCCCCCCACTACCTCCCCCACTCTTCCACAAAGACTGACCAAACACACAAATATAATCTAAAATGACACAAAGAACTACAGGATACTGGAAATCCGAACACAACAGAAAGTGCTGGAGAAACTCAGCAGGTCTGGCAGCATCTGTGGAGAGAAAACAGAGTTAATGTTTCAAGACCAGTGCCTCTTCTTCAGAACTGGATTGGATTGGAAATGTTAACTCTGCTTTCTGTCTCCACAGCTGCTGGCAGACCTGCTGAGTTTCTCCAGCACTTTCTGTTCTTGTTAAAGGATGTCCACTGTTTGAGCTGCTGTGCTACATTTCCTTTAGCCCATGTTTCCAGTCGTTAATATGTTTCATGTTGGCCTGGTCCACAGGGGTCTGAGTTACAAATGGTGCCTGAGGTGACTGGGAGCCATCGTTGTGCAGGGGATGGTTCCAGGAGAAAGTGAGGTCTGCAGATGCTGGAGATCAAAGTTGAAACTTTATTGCTGGAACAGCACAGCAGGTCAGGCAGCATCCAGGGAACAGGAGATTCGACGTTTCGGGCACAAGCCCTTCTTCAGGAATGAAGAAGGGCTTGTGCCCGAAACGTCGAATCTCCTGTTCCCTGGATGCTGCCTGACCTGCTGTGCTGTTCCAGCAATAAAGTTTCAACAAGGGGATGGTTCCACCAGGGTTAGGGAAAGGAGATGTGATGCTAGGTCAGGGCAGTGCCACCTGAATTAGGTTGTCTCCATTGATCTTTCTCCATGGAATCACCTGAATAATGTAATGCCCACTCTGCTGGGGATCCCACTGGAACTCAGATTCCTTCCACATTCCCCACCGCCACCTTTGGGTAGTGATAAGGACTGAGTTAGGGGCAGAGAGTGCCTTTATCAATGCTGATGCTGGGGGCTTCCTGTGCTGCTGTTATACTCAGGAGAGTGACCCTTGACCACTCCTACCCTCCATAAGATCGTGAAATCATAACTGATAGGAGCAGGAGTAGGCCATTCAGCCCCTCAAGACTACCCCAACATTCTCTAAGATCACTGATCTACCCAGATCTCCAGTACTGTTTTGTGCCAGCCCCTCATTGCTTTGAACTCTTTCTATTTCTGAAACCTTTTTACCGCCTCTTCAACTACTTCCAGTCAGCGAACTTCCACAACTCTCTGGGACAGAGAAGTCCTCACATTAACTATCAACTATGTCCCTTAGGTCCAGAATCCCCAGCAGTAAAAACATTTACCTAGTCAGGCTCCATCAAAATCTTGTATATTTTAATAAGATCATCCTTCATTTCTAAACTCTCATGAATAACGGTCTAAGTGGAATCCAATGATTTTGTTCCATCTCTCCACCATCCCTGGACCTACCTCCTTTAAATCTTTTGAATACAGGTCGTCGATTCCTGGTGATCTGTCTGTATTTAATGTCATTAGCTTGTCAAATATTTTGTCCCCCATGATAGAGACTGTTACAAAAACCTTCCTCCCAATAGCCACTTGTTTATCTGATCTCTTCAGGAAGTTTATAGTGCCCTCCACCATAAAGACCAATGCAAAATAATGGTTTAAATTATCTGTCATTTCCCTGTTCCCTGTTATCAAATCCCCAGTTCTGCACTTGCTTTAGCTGCTCTCCTTTTGTACACGTACAGAAGCTCTTGCTGTTTTTATGTTTCTTGTCAACTTACTGTGACAATCTGTTTTCTCCCTGTTTGTTGGCATTTTAGTCATCTGGTGTTGGGTCTTAAACAAATCCCAATCACCTGGGCCACCATTTCAGGCTGCCATTGTTCTGAGAATTTATTTGAAATAAAACCATTCCATGAACTGGCTGGTTACTAATCTGTTGTCAGAAGCAGACTCTGTGTTCGAAGGTAGTGCCTGTGACCGATGTTTCAGCTCCCTTGCCCTGCTGTAACCAGACACAAACAGAGCTCCCTGATTATTACCCCCTCAGCCTGGCCCTGCCATATCAGGTGAGCTGGGCCAGTCAGACAGCCATGCTGTACAGAAAGGGCTCTTCAGCTTTTCCATCTTGAACACAACCAGAGACTCTGTCCTTCCCTCGCTCATTTCCTGATCCACTTTGCCCTGTCACTCCCTGACTTCTGACCCCAACTCATTTAATTATTCACACAATGTTATCATGTCTATTTTAACTGTATCTCTCTTACCCAAAGCACTGGGCCAAGTGCAGGTAAGTGATGCTGGAATTGTATAAACCATTGGTTAGTTCAAGTATTGTGTGCAGTTCTGGATTCCACATTATTGAGGGGGGGATGTGATAGCATTGGAGAGGGGGTAGAGGGACATTTCCCAAGATGTTGTCTGGGCTGGAGAGTTTCAATGATGGAGAGAGATTGGACAAACTGGTATTATTTGGTTATTTTCCTTAGAGCAGAGGGACAGGATTGAGGTGTAGAACATGAGGGGCATGGACAGGGTGGAGGGATCAATGACCATGGGGCATAGATTTAAAGAAAGAGACAGGAAGTTTCGAGGGAATGGAAAAGAAACCCTTTCATAAACAATTTCTCATTCCCACTCTGGGGTCCCTACTCTCTGACCCTACAGGGTTACATTACTGTTACAGACTTTGTTTATTTTCTAAACCCTTCACAAAAAGTAACCAACACCCATATGCTATTATTTTAAAAGACAAACTCTAAAAAAATGGTAAAATGTATAAAATAGACACCTTTCATCACAAATTAAAATTGGCATTGGATACCAGAAGAATCATGGGAGTGGTTCAGTGATTCCCAAAGGCAGGTCTATGGGAGTGAACCCTATCGGAGGGACACTGTCAGTGAGACACACCATCGTTGTACAGTATTTGGTGAAGATGATGAAGGTTGTGGAGTTAGACAGTTTTATGGAAGGGAAAATGGAGCGATTGCCTGTAGACTGTTGTATACGATTGATTTCCAATTGCTGCTCAGTGTAAAATTTCATCTATTTTTAAAAATCCCCATTTTTACATCTTCATTCCCTTCAACAGAATAAGTATTTGGTGGTTTGTGTCTTGGGTGCCTGATTGACAATATCTGATTTATAATGATCTGTAATGACTGATCTAGTCAAGCTTGATCCACAATGCCTGACCTATAATGTCAAATCTATAATGCCTGATTTATAATGCCTGACCTATAGTGATAGATGTATAATGTTGGATCCATAGTGCCTGGTATGTTTTCCAGGCAGGAATTTGGAGAGCCAACCATTTGCATTATAAATTGACCATTCTAAATTGCCCATAGTGTTAGGTGCATTAGTCAGGGGTAAATGTAGGGAAATGGGTCTGGGTGGGTTACTTTTTGGAGGGTCAGTGTGAACTTGTTGGGCCAAATGGCTTGTTTCCACACTGTAGGGAATCTAATCAAATCTAATCTCATCAAAATCAAAATTTCTTTAACATAGATAAAGCAAAAGTGAATATTAATTCCTTGGAATAACTATCGCAGATATAAAGTAGCACTTGGACACGAATGTGGCTTCATGCTGTAAAGCAAGTGTGTTAGAGGTGAGATGAGATTAGGAAAGTCATTAAATCGCTGCAAATGTTGTATCTCCTTCAACACAATATGATGTTAAGTGAGGAAAACTCAATGTTGCGTCATCTCCTGGAAGGTATTCGATCAGCACAGATAATCCAATTTTTGCAAAATGTTAATTAGAAATTAATCCCATTTGATGTATTAAAGCTGTTGGGAACATTTTTCAGTGACATTATTTAATTGTTCATCTGGGATCAAGTCCTAAAGACAAATAAAACAGCAAATGGTATCTACAACTCCCTCTGATTCACAAGCCCAGCTTTCAGATGTTATTCACTATACATCAGAATGAACAAGGCGTCACTGTATGAACTAACTATAGTCCGATAATGGTTATGAACAGCTTTCCATATTCAGGTTTATTCAACAATCCCCTGCATTAAAAGCAGCATTCTCATTGGGAGGGAATGTTAATTGGCTACATTGACAAAATGTGAAAGGTCATATGATTGGTGATGAGGTTGCTTAAACCAACCAATAATTGCATCAACTTAAAAACATTCAAATATGTCCAACCTCATCTGCTGGAATCCTGCAAAAAAAACTCAACTGCAAACATTGGTGTCAGAGGCAGAATAACCTCTGCTCCAGGGAATGTCTACCCTTGCTAAATGGAATTTCAAATTTCTGCTGAATTTTCTGGATGAACTATTCATGCCTTCCCAGGAACCTGTGAAACATCTTAACCCCAGCTGCACTTCTTCATCAGAAATAAACAGCTTCAGAGGAACAAAATACAAAGGGACATTTATCAAAGATGTAACTCACTGATTTTTCAATATTCAATTCTGACATTCAGATACATACTTGAAATACATCCAGATTGACAGAAGATCTCAGTCACTTTAAAGGAATGCAAATTTCAAGGCCATTAGTGGCTGATTAGCACTCAGTGAGAAATTGTGCCACATTTTGGTGTCAAAAAGCAATCTGTCAATATTGAATGATTGTTTGGTAGATTGGAGAGTTGGATATGTAGTAGCTTCCTATAAACACCTAAAAAACTCAGCTCTCCTGCATTGACAGGCCCTGTTAAACCTTGATAGGGAGACTAGGGAGACAATGATGAATCTTAGCATTTGCTCAGCTAGGTCTGGTTGATGAATGTGAATGTCCAGCATTTCATTGATGAGTGTTTGGTTAGAGCACTGCACTCGTGATCCTCTTTAATGATCAATACGTCACCCTCCTGCTATCTGAGCAATATGCAGGGCAGGTTCAAATAGCCAGGGTTCTCCTTCAAAGTGTTCAAGTCAAACTTGGGTAATGACCATTTACTTCAGACTCCCAGGAAAGGTAACCCTGCAACTAAATCCAAAGGTAAAGCTGTGAATCCTGCTGCTCTGCACCGTGAAGCTTAGCTCTGCCAAATGATAATGTGCTTATAAAAATATTGATTATATGAATAACTTCCATTTTTCATAGAATGTCCAGTCAAGCATTTTTGCAGTAATCTGCCTAATGTATTGAATTAGTAATTGCATTTATCTTGTGAGAATGCTGTAATTATTTCTGAAAACTTCAGGATATTTCAAACTACATAACTGAGCAGAAATAGGGACTAACTTTGTAAACTTTTCCTGCTCACTATAGTTTGTAAATGAGTTGCTTTGCTTTCAGAGGAGCTGTGGAAAATGCATTGCTTTAAACTTATGCCATTTATGCATTGTGACAGGCAGCTTGTATCTTTTTACTTTCCTACTTTTAACTGCTGCTGTGCACTCTAAACGTTAAACGTGTTTGTATACAAGCAGAAATCCAGCCAGCTAAAAGCATCGGCAAAGCAGATCTGTGGAGCAGAATGTAGACATATTAATACAGAAACAACCCTGCTGTGGTCTTTCCTATTTATTTTTGAGGATTCTACTCAGTGAATTCCAGATAAAAATGTACCTTGATCAAAACAATCTCCTAATTAAACATCTGGCAGAGTAAAATAATGGAGGTTATAACTGCCAGTTCTGAATTTGTCGGTACAAAGGCATGATTTACGCTTTTCACTGTGGTGCATGTGTGTATTAGCTTCTGGTCCAATCCATGTCATCTACACCTTCTTGGCCCCAAGCTCAAAACAGAATTTAGAAAGGAGAAATTTGATCCATGTGGCAACAATATAAAATCAAATTCACATCCGAGATTTGAGTAGATCCGATGCATTTTTCCCTGAGGTAGATTGGCTTCAGGACTAGACCTCACCTATTCACTGTCTTTCTGAGAGTGTGGTACTGTTGAGACTAAACAGTTTCTGAATCTAAACAAACATCACCACTGCAACAAATTCCTTCAGTGCATCTCTAAAGGTATGTATGATTTGAAACCTTCCTTGTTAAATTGACAAAGTCCATTGTTTAACAAGTGTCTGTGTGTTTTGCAGATTGCATTGTGCCATGCACCCTTTCAGCACGGTCTGTTTCATCACTTTGTTGGGAGCTGTGGTGCCCCAGAGCAGGTCCAATTCAAAAGCAATATCTCGGAATTCCAACTCAAATAGGAGGACTCCAAATCTGAGTAGAGCATCAACACAACCTGTCACTAATGAAGACCCTCAGCATGTTAACCTCACTGCTTCAGAAGGCAGCAATAACAATCTGGTGTCTCATGTCAGGACTCTTGCTCAGAGTCTGTCCCAATGCTCAAAATCAGCTTCTCCTGATGAGCTGAAACTCACTTTCCTAAGGAACACAGCGGTGACATGCAATGATGGAACTCCAGCTGGGTATAACATTCATTTTAGACGCATAAAATATAGAAAAATTCACATAGCTAATGTTTGATTAAAATAAAGATTAAAATATTCACTCTGGCATTCATGAAATAGAATCAAATTAACACAACATTGCCTTGTCTTGGATTTTATATTGACTTTTATTGCCTTGTTAATTTGCAGATTTTACATAAGGGAGTCAAAAGGGAGCAAGCGATGGTTAATATTTTTGGAAGGTATGCAAAATATGGTAAATTAATAGATGTAGACCTTTTATATGAAAATTATTCTATCAATATGGATCATCATGAATGTTGTAAATTATTGATGGAATTATTACAAATGGGCTCACTAACTAGAAACCTGTTGTGTCCACAGATGATGCAATGTGAATTGATGAGATTTTTAGACAGTTTATTATTATGTTGTTGTAAACACTTGAACACATTGGAAATTCCAGTCTTTGATTACCATCATGCATTACCATTGTTCCCATGCCCACTCCTTTTAATTAACCCATTTAACACCAGTCGGTGATCCTGCCCATGAGAACATAAAAGAAGGCAATTTTAACCTGACTAGTCAGTTAGGAAACGGGTGAAATGTTGGTTTTGCTTCCTGCCTGATTTCACTGTACATTGAAGCCAATGCTTAATATTGCTGTAAATCTCATCTGATCCCATGGGATTTTCAACTGTAGAGTTACCTCAAGGTTATGTGCTTGTGAAGTCAGAATTTCTTGGAGCTTTCTGTGTGACTGGCATGGACGAGTCTGTGGGAGAGTCAAGAGAGTGGAGCTCTGATTCAGTGTAGATTGCAACTTTAATCTGTCTGATGCCAGGGCAGGGTGGCACAATGGCTCAGTGGTTAGCACTGCTGCCTCTTAGCACCAGGGACCTGGGTTTGATTCCAGCCTCGGGTAAGGATGCGTGTGGAGCTTGCACATTCTCCTTGTGTCTTTGGAAGGTTGGTTGAACAGCCTGCTTCCGCACTGTCGGGATTCTATGACAGACTTGCACTGTACCAGTATTTGACAGTGGTTATTTTGAAATGTGAAAAAGAAAAGATTTGTTTCCTGCCCGCAGATATTTCACATAACGTAGAATTACAAGTTCTGGGGAGGGTTCCCTGGATGGTATCTGGCGTCAGGTTGCAGATATAGCACATGGCATGATCTCTGTGTTGTGTTGGGTCTTTATGTTCCACTCCTAAGGCTTGAGCAGGTAATTTATGCAGGAACCCTCAGAGCTCCACCATCACAGGATATGGGTGTCAATGGCTAGATCAGTATTTGTTTTCCGTTCCTAATTGCCTGGGAGGAGGGTTCTGGTGAGCTGAACTGCTGCTCTTCATGTGGTGAAGGGTCACCCATAGTGCTGCTGGTGAAGGAGTTCCAGGATTTTGATCTGAACAAATGGTTGTATATGCTCTGGGTCATTGTGTGAAATGTTCAGCTACTCCCTTAGGTGAAAGTAAAATGGTAATTTAAAAGGTTCTTCCCAGTGTCTTGATGAACATTTGCCTCACGAGCAATTCCACCAAAAACAGATGACCTGACCATATTCATGTTACTCCTCGGTCGCTGCATTTTCTTCATTGAAATAACAACAGCATTCTCACCTGAGTGTTGAGGGTTGCCCTCAATTCATGTGCAACCAGATAAAAACAGCAGAAAGAACATCTGAAAAAAATCAACTTGGTCAAGATAGGAGAATTAATCGTAGGATCATAGAATCCCTATAGTATGGAACAGGCCATTCTGCCCATCCCACCCAGTCCCAACTCCCCCTGTAACCCTGCATTTCCCATGGCTATTCCCATTTCCCATTACTGTGATCTAAAGTTAGTTAAACTATTTGCATCAGTTTTGCAGCCAAATATGTAATTGTAAGTTGAAAATAAAGTATTTTATTGAGAGAAGTTGTTGATGGAAAAAGAATGGTTGTCTAGTTATAACAAGATTTGTCTGTAACTTTAATTTGATACGCTGAGTTGTGTACGATTGTAGTAAAGTGAAGGGTCAAAAACAAGGGCTCATTTTAAAATTAAATATTAAGTAAAACATTTCCATTTGAACAAAAAGAGAATATTATTAGTTATATAAAGAGTTGTATTATTAAAAAGATATGCTATATAAAGAGTTATACAGATAATTATATTACTAAAGAGTTATATAATTAGAGTTATAATTAAAGTTATATTATATAAAATGTTATATTATTAAAGAGTTATATTGTATAAAGAGTTATATTATTAATGTTATATAATATAGGAAGTTAAAGTATTAAAGACCTTCGCCCGGAGGCCCCATTGAAAATGTTACCTCTCAGGGTGACAAAACGTCTGGAAATGAACCTTCCAGCTCAGCGAGCAAACCTACACCCATTAAAGTGCTATTTTATTTGAGTTATGTTATACAAAGAGTTATATTATTAAAGAATTATATTATTAAAGAGTTATATAAAGTTATATCATTAAAGAGTTATATTATTAGTTATATAAAGAGTTATTAGAGTTATGTTATATAAAGAGTTATATTAAATGGAGAAGTATATTATTAAATAGTCACATAATTAAAGGAACATATTATATAAATAGTTTCATTATTAAAGCATTGTATTATTAGTTATATTATATAAGGAGTTATATTATTAGAGTTATATAATTAACGAGTTATATAAAGAGTTTTATTATTAAAGAGTTATGTTATATAAAGAGTTATATTATTAATCAATTGCATTATTAGAATTATATTGTATAAAGAGTTATAGGTTCCCTGCAGTATGGAAACAGGCCCTTTGGCCCAGCAAGTCCACAACGAATCTCCGAAGAGTATTCCACCCAGACCCATTCCCCTCCCCTATTATCCTATATTTACCCCTGACTAATACACCTAACCGACACATCCCTGAACATTTTGGGATATTTTAGCATGGCCAATTCACCTAACCTGCACATCTTTGGAGTATGGGAGGAAACCCAGAGGAACCCCACGCAGACACTGGGAGAAAGTGCAAACTCCACACAGACAGTCACTCACGGCTGGAATTGAACCCAGGTCCCTAGTGCTGTGAGGCAGCAGTGCTAACCACTGAGCACTGTACCACCCCTACATGTTTTGTAAAGAGTGACATTATATAAAGAGTTATATTATTAAAGACTTATCTGGCCATAGAAAATTTGATTATTGGCAAGAATATTGAAATATTCTTAAAAATCATACTTTTGTCAAATCAAAATTTGGCTGAGTTTAATTAATTTTGTGAAGCTCTGTTTCTGTAATGAATAAACTGTGTTACATTGGATAAATATTCTTGGTTACGTGAGGGAGGGGTTCAGCATCATTAATTCACTTCTTTTTCTTTTGGAAATGAACATAGGTGGCTGGTGTTGTTACAATAAAGAAAGTTGTGATGCAAGATACAGCACCACTCCTCAGCTCATGAGCTCTGCTGAGTGGCCACTCACACAGAGAGGTAACCATATTATCCAATTTCTGAATTTACTGCGGCTGAGAAACTAACAGTTCCTGCTGTCCACTTGATTTGCCCGAATCTGATGAATACACGAGAGCTTTGGTACAGAAAGTTACAGTCGATGGGAGGTCACTAGGATCTATGTCACAACAATATCCTGTTGCTCACTCAGTCAGATTGAGGTGCTGTTATTGATGGATAAAGCAGTCCATTCAGAGTTAGATCACAAAGACAAATCAATTGAGATGAAGGAAGAGAAACAAAAATAGACAGAAAGAAAAAGTTTCTCAAATGTTCGTCCTTTCAAAACAATCTCCAACAACTTTGGAGAAACCGGGGAGGTGATGGCCTATTGATACAGTCAGTTCTGCTATAACGTGTGTTTCCTCAACACAACCAGGGTTTAATGTGACTGAAGAATTTAGAATGTTATTTGTAGAACATGAACTTTCCTTACCTGCATTGGCTATAACACTATTCTGGTCCCATTTCACAAATTTATTATAACATGGGATTGCATAGGAATGGAACTATCACGTTATATCAGAACAGTCCGTATTATCATCAAACTACTGACCCAGAAACTCAGCTAATGCTCTGGGGACCCGGGTCAAATCCTGCCATAGCAGACGGTCAAATCTCAATTCAATCAAAAAATCCAGAATTAAGAATCGAATAGTGACCATGAAACCCTTGCTGATTGTTAGAAAAATCCATTGGGTTCACTAACACCCTTCAGCCAGGAAACCCATCATACTTGCCTGGTCTGGCCAACATGTGACTCCAGACCCACAGCAATGTGGTTGACTCTCAACTGCCCTCTATGGCCTAGCAAGCCACTCAGTTGTACCAATCACTACAAAGTCTCAAAGAAATGGAACTGGATGGATCACCTGGGATTGACCTGGGCACCGGAAAAGACAACAGCAGAAACAACCCTGTCGACCCTCCTGACTAACATCTGGGGGCTAGTGCCATCACTGGGAGAGCTGTCTCACAGACTAGTCAAGCAACAGCCTGACACAGTCATACTGATGGAATCATCCCTTACAGACAATGTCCCAGACACCACCATCACCATCCCTGGATATTGGGAGCAAGAGAATCGACATTTCAGGCATAAGTCCTTCATTCCTGATGAAGGGCTTATCCCGAAATGTCGACTCTCCCGCTCCTTGGATGCTGCCTGACCTGCTGCACTTTTCCAGCTCCACACTCTGACTATTATTTCCAGCATCTACAGTCCTCACTTTCTCCATCCCTGAATATGTTCTGTCCCACGGGCAGGACAGACAAGGAGAGGTGGCAGCACAGTGTGATACTGTCAGGAGGGAGCTGCCTGGGAGTCCTCAACATTGACTCTGGACCCCATGAAGTCTCATGGCTCCAGGTTAAACATGGGGGGCAAGGAAACCTCCTGCTGATACTGATCTCCCTCAGCAGATGAATCAGTACTCCTCTCTGTTGAATAATATTTACAGGAAGTATTGAGGATGGCAAGGACACAAAATGTACTCTGGGTGGGGGATTTCAATGTCCACCACCAAGAATGGCTCAGCAGCAGAATGACTGATCGAGCTGGTCGGGTCCTAAAGGACATAGCTGCTAGACTGGGTCTGCGGCAGGTGGTGAGGGAATCAACAAGAGGGAAAAACATACCAGACCTCATCCTTACCAATCTGCCAGCTGCAGATGCATCAGTACATGACAGTATAAGTAAGAGTGACCATCGAACAGTCCTTGTGGAGACAAAGTCCCACCTTCACAATGTGAATACCCTTCATCGTGTTGTGTGTCATGACCCCCGTGCTAAATGGGACAGACTTTGAACAGATTGAGCAACTCAAGACTGGGTGATCCCTGAGGCACTGTGGGCCATCAACAGCAACAGAACTGTACTCCAGCATAATCTGTAACCTCATGGGCCGGCATATCCCCCAGTCAACCATTACCATCAAGCCAGGGGGTCAGCTCTGGTTCAATGGAGAGTGCAGGAGGGCATGTCAGGAGCAGCACCAGGTTTAACTAAAAGTGAGGTGCCAACCTGATAAAGTACCAAACAGGACTACTTGCATGCGAAACAGCATGAACAGCAAGTGATAGACAGAGCTAAGTGATCCCACAAACAATGGATCAGATCCAAGTTCTGCAGTGCCACATCCAGTTGTGAATGATGGTGGATGTTTAAACAACTCACTGGAGGGGGAGGCTCCACAAATATCCCCCTCCTCATTGATGGAGGAGCCTAGCACAGGACAAAGCAGCCCACTTGATTGGCACCATATCCAAAAACATCCACTTCCTCCACCACCAATGCTCAGAAGCAGCAGTGTGTACCATCTCCAAGATACACTACAAATTCACCAAAGATCTTTAGATAGCACCTTCCAAACCCATAACCAGTGTCATGGGATCAAAATCCTGGAATTCCATCCCTAAGGACATTGTGGGTCTACCTACTGCACATGGACTGCAGCGGTTCAAGAAGGCAGTTCACTCTCACCCTCAAGGTGCACCTAGGGACAGGCAATAAAAGCTGGGCCCAGCCAGTAACACTCACATCCCACAAATGAATTAAAAAATTTGAAACAGTAAGATTCCAGACTTTGTAAAGTTTGTTTTCAGCTCTTCATCAGCAGTTGAAATGTACAATTCATTTAAAAAAGAATATTTCAGCTGAAATACAGAAGCCCAACCATTTGATACTGAATTCAGTTCCTACCAGACACAGGCAGTAACCTCATATCTTTCCCTGCATTTGAAAGGGAGATTTGACAAGGAGACAGCATTTCTGGGAAGCTCATGGCAATTCAGAAAGCAGCCCCTGGATTTTCACGTTTGTCTGTGAATGCCTGTCTAATTTACTATGAAATTTGCACATAAATAACATTCAGCTCCATCAGCCTCATTGTTACACCGACAATAAATTCTGGGCCATTATTTCCTTTGGTGCTGTGCCTGTCTAAGACAAAGGAAGCCTTTATAAATAGATCGTTTTTGCAGTTAATGGAGAGCTGTTATAATTATGAGGAAATATGAATTCTGATGATTGTGAGGAATGACATTGTCTGTTATTGATTGTTGTGGCAGGTTCTGGGATTCTGTCGGCTCAGCCAGAGGAGAACCCACTCTGGTGGAATGCTAACACTGTGTAAGTTTCTCTTTTAATTTCTCAGCTATGAGAATGTGCTTCGCATTAGGAGAGATAACACAGGGCAGAAATTCAAATGGAACAAGTGAACTGGCATATCTGCTAAATTGTTCCAAATGAAACTATGACTAAAATTGTTTAGCGTTTAAGGTAAACATTTGAGAGAAAATCTTCCCTGCCCTTCCTGCATTGAGTCATTTCGGTTTCCCCTACAGTAGGTGGAACTCTAGCCAGACAGTGAACAAACAATCTACACCTTATTCTGACCAATGTCACTCGAACCAGCTGTTTGGAAAGACATATTGACTCAACCTGTGACCCATTCTCCCAGCAATCAGCATCTAACATTCGAAAAGCATGCAGCAACCACATGTTGGCTGAAATTAACTGAGAACAGCAGGTACCAGCAGCAAGAGGATTCCCTCAGGGGTAAAGGCAAAATAAGAGCACAGGTTTTCCCTGGTTAGACTCACGTACTCCCAGTCACAAGGAAGTCCCTAGCAAAGGATTGCAACCCACCTTAGCAGGAGGAATACATGGAACAGGATGGAGGGACTGGAATCAAGGTCTGTTCATGTGAAAATGAAGGGTGACTTCATGACAGGTTCCTAGCCTCTGTGGAACTATTTCACAGGATACATCATGAACAGAGTGAAAGGAAAGACAAGTAATTTACTAAGAGGACTTATACATTTAATGGTAAGGTCCTGGGGAGTGTTGCTGAATGAAAGACCTTAGAATGCAGGTTCCTTGAAAGTGGAGTCGCAGTTAGATCGGACAGTGAAGAAGGCATTTGGTATGCTTTCCTTTATTGGTCAGAATATTGAGTACAGGAGTTGGGATGTCATATTGCGGCTGTACAGGACATTGGTTAGGCCACTTTTGGAATATTGTGTGCATTTCTGGTCTCCTTCCTATCGGAAGGATGTTGTGAAACTTGAAAGGGTTCAGAAAAGATTTATAAGGATGTTGCCAGAATTGGAAGTTGAGCTATGGGGAAAGGCTGAATAGACTGGAGCTGTTTTCCCTGGAGCATCGGAGGCCAAATGATGACCTTATGAAGGTTTATAAAATCATGAGGGGCATGGATAGGATAAATAGACATTTCCCCTCCCCCCACCCTGTCTCAGTCAAATCCATCAAATTCAGCACCGCCTTCCTAACCTGCAATCTTCTTCCCGACCTCTCCGCCCCCACCCCAGTCTGACCTATCACCCTCACCTTGACCTCTTTCCACCTATCACATTTCCGACGCCCCTCCCCCAAGTCCCTCCTCCCTACCTTTTATCTTAGCCTGCTGGACAAACTTTCCTCATTCCTGAAGAAGGGCTTATGCCCGAAACGTCGATTCTCCTGTTCCCTGGATGCTGCCTGACCTGCTGCGCCTTTCCAGCAACACATTTCCAGCTCTGATCTCCAGCATCTGCAGACCTCACTTTCTCCTCAAGGGTAGGGGAGCCCAGAACTAGAGGGCATAGGTTTAGGGTGTGAGGGGAAAGATATAAAAGGGACCTAAGGGGCAACATTTTCACGCAGAGGGTGGTGTGAGTTGCCAGAAGAAGTGGTGGAAGCTGGTACAATTGCAACATTTAAAAGGCATCTGGATGGGTATATGTATTGGAAAAGTTAAGAACAAAGAACAAAGAAAATTACAGCACAGAGACAGGCCTTTCGGCCCTCCAAGCCTGCGCCCATCTAGATCCTCTATCTAAACCTGTCGCCTATTTTCTAAGGATCTGTATCCCTCTGCTCCCTGCCCATTCATGTATCTGTCTAGATACATCTTAAAGCATGCTATCATTCCCGTCCCTACCACCTCCGCTGGCAACACATTCCAGGCTCCCAGCACCTCTGTATGAAGCACTTTTCACGCATATCTCCCTTAAGTTGTTCCCCTGTCACCTTGAACTTGTGACCCCTAGTAATTGAGTCTCCCACTCCGGGAAAAAGCTTCTTGCTATCCATCCTGTCTATATCTCCCATGATTTTGTAGACATCCATCAGGTCCCCCCTCAACCTCCTTCTTTCCAATGAAAATAATCCTAATCTACTCAACCTCTCCTCATAGCTAGTGCCCTCCAGACCAGGCAACATCCTGGTGAACCTCTTCTGCATCCTTTCCAAAGCATCCACATCCTTTTGGTAATGAGGTGACCAGAACTGTATGCAGTATTCCAAATGGGGCTGGACCAAAGTCTTATACAACTGTAACATGACCTGCCAACTCTTGTACTCAATACCCCGTACAATGAAGGAAAGCATGCCGTATGCCTTTTTGACCGCTCTATGGACCTGTTTTGCCACCTTCAGGTAAAATGGACCTGAACATCCAGATCTCTCTGTACATCAATTTTCCCCAGAGCTTTTCCATTTACCATATAGTTCACTCTTGTGTTGGATCTTCCAAAATACATCGCCTCGCATTTGTCTGGAATAAACTCCATCTGCCGTTTCTCTGCCCATCTCTCCAATCTATCTATATTCTGCTGTATTCTCTGACAGTGCCCTTCACTATCTGCTACTCCACCCATCTTAGTGTCATCTGCAAACTAGCTAATCAGACTCCATCTGCCGTTTCTCTGCCCATCTCTCCAATCTATCTATATTCTGCTGTATTCTCTGACAGTGCCATTCACTATCTGCTACTCCATCCATCTTAGTGTCATCTGCAAACTAGCTAATCAGACCACCTACACCTTCCTCCAGATCATTTATGTAGATCACAAACAGCAGTGGTCCCAGCACGGACTCCTGTGTCACAGGTCTCCATTTAGAGAAACTCCCTTCCACTACCACTCTCTGTCTCCTGTTGCCCAGCCAGTTCTCTATCTATCTTGCTAGAACACCCTGCACACCATGTGAATTCACTTTCTCCATCAGCCTACTATGGGGAACTTTACCCAACACCTTACTAAAATCCATGCATATGATATCTACATCCCTTCCCCCATCAATCAACTTTGTCACTTCCTTAAAAAATTCTGTTAGAGTAAAACTTTTTCAATAAATATATATACATATATGTAAAAAGAATAAAAAATTTTCAATATATTAAAAAAAACTTCCATTAAGTTGGTAAGGCTTGATCTTCCCTGCACAAAACCATGGTGCCTATCACTGATAAGCCTATTTTCTTCCAAATGTTAGCAGATCCTATCCCTCAGTATCTTTTCCAGCAGCTTCCCTACCACTGATGTCAAGCTCACCGGTCTATAATTACCTGGATTATCCCTGCTACCCTCCTTAAACAAGGGGACAACATTAACAATTCTCCACTCCTCGGGACCTCACCCGTGTTCAAGGATCCTGCAAAGATATCTGTTTAGGCCCAGCTATTTCCTCTCTTGCTTCCCTCAAAACCTGGGATTGATCCCATCCGGACCTGGGGACTTGTCCACCTTAATGCCTTTTAGAATACCCAACACTTCCTCCCTCCTTATGCCGACTTGATCTAGAGTAATCAATGTCTATCCCTAACCTCAACATCGATCATGTCCCTCACCTCATGTGAATACTGATACAAAGTACTCATTAAGAATCTCACCTATTTTCTCTGACTGCATGCATAACTTTCTTCCTTTGCTCTTGAGTGGGCCAAACCTTCCGTTAATTACCCTCTTGCTACTTATATACAAATAAAAGGCTTTGGGATTTGCCTTAACCCTGTTTGCTAAAGATATTTCATGACCCCTTTTAGCCCTCTTAATTCCTCGTTTCAGACTGGTCTGACTTCCCCGAAATTCTTCCAAAGCGTTGTCTGTTTTCAGTTGTCTGGACCTTATGTATGCTTCTTTTTTCCTCTTAGCTAGTCTCATAATTTCACCTGTCATCCATGGTTCCCTAATCTTGTCATTTCTATCCCTTATTTTCACAGACACGTCTGTCCCATACCGTAATCAACCTCTCTTTAAAAACCTCCCACATATCAAATGTGGATTTCCCTTCAAACAGCTGCTTCCAATCCACATTCCCCAGCTCCTGCTGAATTTTGCTATAGTTGGCCTTCCCACAGTTTAGCACTCTTCCTTTAGGACCACTCTTGTCTTTGTCCATGAGTGTTCTAAAACTTATGGAATTGTGATCACTATTCCCAAAGTAATCCCCTACTGAAACTTTAACAACCTGGCCAGGCTCACTCCCCAACACAAGTCCAGTGTGGCCCCTTCCCGAGTTGGACTATTTACATACTGCTCAAAAAAACCCTCCTGGATGCTCCTTACAAATTCTGCTCCATCTAAACCTCTGACACTAAGTGAATCTCAGTTAATTGGGAAAATTAAAATCTCCTATCACCACCCTGTTGCTCCAACATCTCTCCATAATCTGTTTACATATTTGTACCTCTGTCTCATGCTCCCTGTTGGGAGGCCTGTAGTACAGCCCCAACATTGTTACTGCACCCTTCCTATTTCTGAGCTCTGCCCATATTGCCTCACCGCTCGAGTCCTCCATAGTGCCCACCTTCAGCACAGCTGGGATATCCTCTCTGACCAGTATTGAACTCCTCCACCCCTTTTACCTCCCACTCTCTCCTGCCTGAAGCATTGATATCCTGGGATATTCAGTTGCCAATCATGAGGAATGTGGGCCAAATGCTGGCAAATCGGACTGCACTAATGTCGGATATCTGGTTGGCATAGACGAGTTGGACCGAAGGGTCTGTATCTATGCTGTACAACTCTATGACTTTTAATAAACTTAACACATCCCACAGTGGATGCTACAATATAACAGGGAACATATTTTCATGCTTCTGAGTAAAATTAATAGTTTTTGTTCTTAAATTGAGTAGGGTATCACTTATCTTCATAATGATAATGGACTGATTTTTTAGAATTAAACTTTGAACTTCAAACGGAGCTTTTACATCAACAAAATAATAATTTCAGCAATATAATAATTTAATGCTGAATGATTGAAGAACACATGGAAGTCATTACAGATCAGAATACAAATATGACCCCGTAACTGGGGATTGGGCCACGGTGAGATCAAAATGACTGAAGTTGCCTGTTGGTTGGTTTTCATACCACATCATTTTCTTTTGAATTTCAGGTGAATTACTGGGTCAGATACAGATGTTTAAAATAATCACTTTTTGTGTGCACTCCGTTGAATAATTTTGTTTATTTTTCAATAAGCAAACCCCTTTTATTCCCTCAGCGACTCGAAGTTTCACAGTGAATTGACATTTTTCAATATCACTTTGAAAGTTTAAAGTAATTGGCATCCAAATTTTGAAATAACAAGCATCCATTGAATTTGTCGTCTTTGTGAAAACCCTGCATTGTGATGAGCAGCAGTCAGCTGTATGTTTGAATGAGATTGCAATCTCTTTGATGTTTTTACACTGAATAAACTCAGGGGGCAGACCTCAGTCAGACAGAAATCCTGGCAATATTTCCTTTCTCTATAAAAGGTTCAGTATTGAAAAAGGTCAGTGAAAATATGTGGAGAACATCTCTTGGGTTATTGAACTCAAAATTCTCAAATGAAATAGAAAAGTTATGATAAAGCCAATTGATATTTCCCTTGTAGCTAAGGAGTTGAAATAATTCGATCGGAGCATGAAGTGATACAGAATTTGTCTTGTTTGTTTTGAACAACTTCAAATACTATTTGTTCTCAGAGAGGTACAAGTGTTTTCATGTGATGGAACTTCACAGTAAGGTTTTTCTCTAATACTCCCTGGGTAAATCTTTGTGAGTACAGAGGATTGGAACAAAGATGTCTGCATTTAGTTGCCGGAGTCAACTGTTTTGTTCAGATGTAGAAACAACTTTTCAGAATGGTTCTCGGGATGAAACATGCCTGTGGTGAGGACAGTTTACAGCGGTTGGAACTGTCTTCCTTGGAGAGGAGGTGGCTGAGAGGAGATTTGATCGAGGTTTAAATCATGAGCAGGGCCTGGATAAATGTGAAAGGGTGGAGCAGTTCTGGTTTGGAAAAAGGAACAACAACAAGAGGATATAGACTTAAAGTGATCTGCAAACGAAAAGCAAGGGTAAAGTGAGGCAAACCAGCAAGTGTTTCGGCTGTGGGATGCACTGCCTGGAATGTGGTGGAGGCAGGTTGACCTGAGGCATTCCAGAGGAACATTGGATAATTGTTTGAATGGAAATAATGTGCAGGGATGTGGGGAGAAAGCAGCACGGGGTAAGTGTTGCTTGTTTGAAGAGCAGGTGCAGGCATGATGGACTCACTGGTCTTCTTTGGCGCTATAGCAATTCTGTGAGATTGCCCCGAGGTTAAATGCTTGGCAGCTGCCTCTGGGTAGTTCCTGATGTGAGTCAGAAGGAAATGGAGTCGAAGCTGTGATTCTGGGTGTCAGTCTCTCTTGCTTAGTCTGTGTTTCCAGGATTTACCCAACAAAAGTTCAAACACTTGCCCCTGGAGCAGGCTCGGGTTTTGTAATGACGTCTTGACAGTGTGGGGCTGGAAAAGCACAAAAGCACTTCATAAGGTTTCCTGCTTACACCCAAAACGTTCATTCTCTTGCTCCTCGGACGCTGCCTGACCTGCTGTGCTTTTCCAGCCCCACACTCTCGACTCTTATCTCCAGCATCTGCAGGCCTCGCATTCTCCTTTTGTAATGACGTGGTTAAGGGGCAGTTGTGGTTTCACCAGGCTCTGATCTCATTCCCTTGGGTAGTCATCAGTTGGTGGCTATTCCTGTGGTCGGCCTGTCTTGCTGCTCAGTAATTGGAGATAGCACTGACAGCAGGAGGAGGCCATTCAGCCCTTTGTGCCTGCCCCACCATTCAGTGGGATCATCGCTGATAACCATGGGGACAGTGAGGATGTGGGTTTAGAAAGATAAAAAAACATAAGAAAAAGAGTAGACCATTCAGCCCATCAACCCTGTTCCTCCATTTATTACAGTCATGGCTGCTGAAACACTTCAAAGCCTTTCACAGACCTCACCTCTAAAACCCATTATGCCATTGGTCATCTATCCACCTTTAGACTCAAACTCTGCACCTTGACTGCCCCCAGTGGGGGAGAATTCCACAGATTCACCACCCTCTGAGTCAAATAAAATCTCCTCATCTCTGATCTAAATAGCATCCCGTTTATTTTTACGTAGTGTCCCCTGGTTCTAGACTCCTCAGACAAGTGAAACAATTCTACCCAGTGTCAAGGTTGGGCTAACCCTATACCTAACACAAGCCCCAACACAACTCTAATCCAATGCATCTCCGTGGTCTATCCCTTTAAGTATTCTGCATGTTTCAATGAGGTCATCTCTCATTCTTTGAAACTCTGGTGAGTACAGGCCCAGTTTCCCCACGCTCTCGCAACAGCACATTCCCATCATCCTTGGTATGGTGAATCTTTGTAGCACTTCTTCTGTGGTTCCTGAAATAAGGAAACCAAACGTCACACAGTACTCCAGCTCCTATAAAATTGGAGCAAGTCTTCAATATTTCTGTTCTCAAATCCTCTTACAATCCAGTCACCTTCCTAATAACTTGCTGCAGCTGCATGTTAGCCATCATATATAAACCCTCACACACAGACACACACAGACACACACACACACTCACACTCATAGACACACACAAACACACACACACATACACATACATGCACACACACATGCATGATCAAACCCTCTGTTTCTTATGATGAAA
>NC_057730.1:57601559-57614483 GCF_004010195.1 Chiloscyllium plagiosum | reverse complement strand
ACTCACGCACACAGACACATGCACACACACACACACATAGACCAACACAGACACACACACACAAAGACACACACACACATACACAGACACACACACGGACACACACGGACACACACACACACCTCAGACCCAGGGCACAGTAACAGATAGGTCACTGAAGCTTTTGGGTAATATGGTTCTGTCCTTTCTGAGATCAGTCATATCTTGGGGGTGGGAGCACAGGGGTCTTGTTGTATGTCTCACCATCAGAGGCATGCTCCCAGACCAAGTCATTGTATTTCTGTTGAATGTAGTTAGTGTTTTCCAACCAAGGCTTCCTACCTGATAATATTCTGCCAATTTCTTCAGTGTTGGGAAACATTGGGAAGTGCCCATTGACATAAATATCATTTTATCAAATTGAAATATAGCTAACCTGTTTCCTTGAGGCAATCTTTGGGCTTGTCTTCTACTGGACAACAACCTACCTTACTTATCTCTTTGTGTGATCTTTACCCCAAAGTGTTGGCAAGGATTGTTATTGTGTACAGTCTGTCCGGCCATGCCTTAACATGTGTCCTTAAGAACTGAATGAACTCTACTGGTCACTTGGGTCAGGGTTGATCTTCTCTTCTTAGGATTGAGCTGCATTGTTTCTGGACCCCTACTTCACTAACTATCTGAATGGCCTTCTCTAAGTCTTCTTTGGACTGTAATAAATCTGACAAAGACTCATTAGTAATGTATTCAACTATTTGGTCTGTTAAGAATTCTGCCTTTAAGTCACCACGGTTGAACAAATCACTAATCTGTTGCAACCTTGAATGAAATAATGTATGCATTCCACTGAACGCTGAACTTCTCTCTGAAATCTTGCTGGTTATGAGATTAAAAACAGTTGTGGAGGCTTTTAAAATCTCCGCGAATATGTCTGTTGCTGCTTTTACACAGGACATCACCTGTCATGCTAAGTGTATGCTTAAGTAGATCTGCGTGTGGAGGTTCAAACTTAGTGTTCAGTTTAGAAGCTATTCTATGCCTTATGAATTGTTTTCTCCAGGATGTCCAATCCTGTTCTGTATACCCCATCACTAAATTAAATCTGTACATATTCTTGTGTTGGATACAGGAAATAGTAATTTGAAATATATTTAATAAACTGTTCATTTCTATATTTATGAAACAGGTTTGTACCTTATTGTTCAAGTGATGTATGGAGTGGAATTGCATCAAAAACCCGCCAAGGTATATTTTTTGCGATGTTATAAGGAGAAACAAATAAAACTGTTTCTGTGCATTAATGTGGGTATTTCCTTTCCAGTTAATTATGCGTTTATGGGCTCATTGATTGTCAGGGAGGTGATTAAAGATTTAGTTCCAAGAGGTGTTAAATTGGCGAAAGTGGTCATGCTCGCTGGAACCAGGTAAGTGAGTTTCACTCTTATCAATTGTCCAAGCTGCACTGTGTCTTACAGAGGGATTTCATTTACTAACTGCAGGTACTGTTGTTTATTTCACTTTAGAATAAATGACTGAATTCATCAATTGTCATCACTGCTGTTAAATGTGATGATGAGAGGGTGACTATTTAAATATTAATGTCTTCTACTTACAATTTTATTTTGTCATCCTGAGATTCTCAATAGGACTGAACCATCTGTTCAAACTTCACTGAAACAGACTTGGCTTCCTCATAGTGCTGACAGCTGGGTTTTGTTCTTTTACAAAAAAAACATTTTTTGGACAGGGACATGTTACCAATACATTGTCACCAGAGTCAGTGAATTCCATCCTGGCGGGGTTATTACGCTGCAGCCATTGCTGCTCACCATGTTGTACAATGGGTCTTCACCATGGCTCAGTGTGTCATGGAAACAAGCTGGACTCGGCACCATGTGTCCTTAGAGAGATCTTCAAACCTGTTCTGTCTACAATGGGCGAGGAAACATAGCTAGCAGTCGAACTAATAGCAATTCAGGGTCTAAAACAAGCTGCAGTTTATTACATCAGTGTTGCATTAATAAGGTTGAGCATGTTCCTAAAGTAGAGACCAACGATACCAGGGTCTTGAGAGGGACGGAGCTAAGATGTTCAATCTTTTCTCACTCAAACACAAAATGGAAATAGACTGAGAAAATTAATACACTCTGCAGCATTACCCTCCAGCAGCATTAACTCCAGCTGCATTAACCTCCAGCAGCATTAACCTCCAGCAGCATTAACCTCCAGCAGCAATAACCCCCAACAGCATTAATCTCCAGCTGCATTAATCTCCAGCAGCATTAACCTCCAGCAGCATTACCCTCCAGCAGCATTAATCTCCAGCAGCAATAACCCCCAACAGCATTAATCTCCAGCTGCATTAACCTCCAGCAGCATTACCCTCCAGCAGCATTAATCTCCAGCAGCAATAACCCCCAACAGCATTAACCTCCAGCAGCATTACCCTCCAGCAGCATTAACGTCCAGCAGCAATAACCCCCAACAGCATTAATCTCCAGCAGCATTAACCTCCAGCAGCATTACCCTCCAGCAGCATTAACCTCCAGCAGCATTACCCTCCAGCAGCATTAATCTCCAGCAGCATTAACCCCCAACAGCATTAACCTCCAGCAGCAATAACACCCAACAGCATTAACCTCCAGCAGCATTAACCTCCAGCAGCAATAACACCCAACAGCATTACCCTCCAGCAGCATTAACCTCCAGCAGCATTAACCTCCAGCAGCATTAACCTCCAGCAACATTAACCTCCAGCAGTATTAACCTCCAGCAGCATTAACCCCCAACAGCATTAACCTCCAACAGCATTAACCCCCAGCAGCATTAAACCCCAGCAGTATTAATGTCCAGCAGCATTGAACTTCAGCAACAATAACCGCCCTCAGCATTACGTTCCAGCAGAATTAAACTCCAGTAGCATTACCCTCCAGCAGCATTAACCCCCAGCAGCATTACCCTCCAGCAGCATTAACCTCTAGTAGCATTAAACTACAGAAGCATTAACCTCGAGTAACATTAATGTCCAGCAGTATTAATGTCCAGCAACATTAACCTCCAGCAGCATTAACCTCCACAGCATTAACCTCCAACAGCATTAACCTCCAGCAGCATTAATGTCCAGCAGGATTAACCCCCAGCAGTATTAACTTGTGGTAGCATTACCCTCCAGCAGGTTTTAGCATGGCCAATTCACCTGACCCTGCACATCTTTGGACTGTGGGAGGAAACCGGAGCACCCGGAGGAAACCCACGCAGACACGGGGAGAATGTGCAAACTCCACACAAACAGTCACCCGAGGGTGGGAATCGAGCCCAGGACCCTGGCGCCGTGAGGCAGCAGTGCTAACCACTGAGCCACCGTGCTACCCCAGCTGCTAAATATCACTGGCTTCCAATCCCTTGTAGGGTCAGCACTTACTTTATCTATTATAAAGAGCGTCCGGCATCTCCATATCTCCCCCATTGTCCAGCCAGAAATGGAAATATTCAACAAAACGTTACCAGTTTAATTCCTGACCCTCTCCTAGCCATTCTGAGGTGTTCAAAATAATAAATTAGAAAATTCCCTTAAAACATTCTCCTAAAAATAAACAGATTCTGCATTAAATCAATTCATCTTGCAGAAGATTTTAACTTAATTCTTGATTAATTCCTAATTAATTATCCATTATAATTAGGGATATAAGTTGTGTAAGATCTGGCATATGGGACCCAAATTAACTAAAAATAGACAGTCAACTATTCCAAAGTAATTCCAGGATAATTTATTAAGAAGCAGAAATGTGGCTCGAATAGACCAGCTAAATATCCTGGGCAAGGTACAGTGTGGGCCAGTGGGCTCACTGATACCAGACAGTGAGCTCAGGAGTTGACACAAAGTGTGCCTAATCTCAGTAATCTATGAGGCAGCATCCTGCTCCCCGGCTGACTGATCGCTGACTCAACCTCTGTCTTCCTGGTCTGTCCACCTCTCAAAGAATGGATCACTCTGACAAGCAGTGTCCCCTGTAAGGAGAGAACTATCCCCTGTCACTGAGCCTCTTCCTGGGGACCTGGTGAGTCCATCCGATAGACACAAGACAGGGATCTACCCATCAGAATGGTCAGCCCCCATTTTACCCGGCTCCCAGCTCAAGCTTAATTTACAGTTTGCTAGCCTGTGGCATAGTGGCAGTGTCCCTGCCTCTGAGACAGGAGGTCTAGGTTAAAGACCCATCAGCTCAAGAGGTGTATCATAACATCCCTGAGCAAGTTAATTAGAAAATATCTACAGTTTATCAGGAACAATTGCTGGTTCTTACCCCTGATTTATAAACCGTCATACTTACAAATGAGATCCTACACAAGGGTGCATTAATTGTAAAGATTTGATGTATGAACAGTTCCTCAGACTCTGATTGGCTATTTTATACTGGCCTGCATACTTACAAACAGACTCAAGAACTGAATGTGTTCACTGCTCAGGGACTGCCTGCACTTGTCAAGATAACGGGATGTACAAAACGATCCCAGAACCTTGGAATGTCAGCACGCAAAGGTTACCGGTGACCGAGACAATTCCAGGGAATCTCCATAGATTCTCTGAAGATGTGGCCTCATACTGTGCGGATCAAATTCTCATTCTCACTTTTATACCTATTCGCAAAAGGCTCATTTAATTAAGGCAGATTTCTTACAACTGATACAGAGGAGATAATGGTGTTGTGGTAATGTCACTAGGTTTATAATCCAGAGGTTCAGGATAATTGTCTCCAGGTATGGATTGATATCACACCACGCACAGTTAAATGGCATTAAAATTCAAGGAATAAACCATGGCTCATAGATTACCGAAAACTAATCTCAGTAATGGTGACCATGGAATCATTGCTGATTGTCATAAAAACCCATCTGGCTTACAAATGTACTTCAGGGAAGGAAATCTGCCGTCCTTACCTGATCTGGCCCAGACCCACAATAATGTCGCTGACTCTTAACTACCCTCTGAAATGACTGAGCAAGCCACTCTGTTTAGGTATGGGCATCAAATACCGGCTATCCCCTGAAAGAACAAAATAAAAATAAGTACAATTAAAAGGGAAGGATAGTCACACCTCAGGTACAAGAAGGAGGTAGATGGGTTACAGTCAGGGGACGGAAAGGGAACCGACAGGCAGTGCAGGGACCCCCTGTGGCTGTTCTCCTCAACAACGAGTACACTGTTTTGGATACTGTGGGGGGAGACAACTTACCCAGGGGTAAGCAATGGGGCACAGGTCTCTGGCACAGAGTCTGTCCGTGTTGCTCAAACGGGAAGGGGGGAGATGAGCAGAGTATTACTCATTGGGGACTCCATAGTTAGGGGGACAGATAGGAGGTTCTGTGGGAATGAGAGAGACTCATGGTTAGCGTATTGCCTCCCAGATGCCAGGGTTCATTTTGTCTTGGATCGTGTTTTCAGGATCCTTAAGGAGGAGGGGGAGCAGCCCCAAGTCATGGTCCAAATAGGTAACAACGACATAGGTATGAAAAGGGATGGGGATTTAAGGCAGAAATTCAGGGAGCTAGGGTGGAAGCTTAGAGCTAGAACAAACAGAGTTGTTATCTCTGGTTTGTTGCCCGTGCCATGTGCTAGTGAAACGAGGAATAGAGAGAGAGAGGAGTTGAACACGTGGCTACAGGGATGGTGCTGGAGGGAAGGATTTGGGTTGCTCAATAATTGGAGCTCATTCTGGGTTAGGTGGGACCTCTACGAATGAGACAGTCTTCACCTGAACCAGACGGGTACCAATATCCTGGGAGGGGGGAAATATGCTAATGCTCTTCGGGAGGGTTTAAACTAATTCAGCAGGGGGATGGGAACCAAAATTGTGGTTCCAGTGTCCAGGTGGTTGAGAGCAGTGAGGTCAGAGATAGGGTTTCAAGGTTGCAAGAGTTCACCAGCAAGCAGGAAGGTGGTTTGAAGTGTGTCTACTTCAACACCAGGAGCATCCAGAATAAGGTGGGTGAACTTGCAGCATGGGTTGGTACCTGGGACTTTGATGATGTGGCCATTTCAGAGACATGGATAAAGCAGGGACAGGAATGGTTGTTGCAGGTTCTGGGATCTAGATGTTCCAATAAAAACAGGGAAGGTGGTAAAAGATGGGAAGGTGTGGCATTGTTGGTCAAGGACAGTATTACGGTGTCAGAAAGGACATTTGAAGTCTTATCTACTGAGTTAGTATGGGCTGAATTTAGAAACAGGAAAGGAGAGGTCACCCTGTTGGGAGTTTTCTATAGGCCTCCAAATACTTCCAGAGATGTAGAGGAAAGGATAGCAAAGATATATCTGGATAGGAGCGAGAGTAATAGGATAATTGTTATGGGGTTTTTAACTTTCCAAATATTGACTGGAAATGCTCTAGTTTGAGGACTTTAGATGGGTCAGTTTTTTGTCCAATTTGTGCAGGAGGGCTTCCTGACGCAGTATGTAGACAGGCCAACAAGGGACAAGACCACATTGGATTTGGTACTGGGTAATGAACCAGGCCAGGTGTTAGATTTGGAGGTAGGTGAGCACTTTGGTGATAGTGACCACACTTCAGTAATGTTTACTTTAGTGATTGAAAGGGATAGGTATATACTGCAGGGCAAGAGTTATAGCTGAGGGAAAGGCAATTATGATGTGATTAGGCAAGATTTAGGATGTATAGGATGGGGAAGGAAACTGCAGGAGATGGGCACAATTGAAATTTGAAGCTTATTCAAGGAACAGCTACTGCATGTCCTTGATAATTATGTCCCTGTCAGGCAGGGAGGAAGTGGTTGAGCGAGGGAGCCGTGGCTTTCTAAGGAAGTTGAATCTCTTGTCAATAGGAAGAAGAAGGCTTATGTTAGGACGAGACGTGTTGGCTCAGTAAGGGCGCTTGAGAGTTACATGTCAGCCAGGAAAGACCTAAAGAGAGAGCTAAGAAGAGACAGGAAGGGACATGAGAAGTCATTGGCAGATAGGATCAAGGAAAACCTTAAAGCTTTCTATAGATGTGTCAGGAATAAACAATGACGAGAGTAAGATTATGGCCAATCAAGGACAGTAGTGGAAAGTTGTGCGTGGAGTCAGAGGAGATAAGGGAATTGCTAAATGAATATTTTTTGTCAGTATTCACACTGGAAAAAGACAATGTTGTTGAGGAGAATACTGAGATACAGGCTATAGACTAGACGGGATTGAGTTCACAAGGAGGAGGTGTTTGCAATTCTGGAAAGTGTGAAAATAGATAAACCCCCTGGGATGGATGGGATTTATTTTAGGATTCTCTGGGAAGCCAGGGAGGAGATTGCAGAGCCTTTGGCTTTGATCTTTATGTTGACATTGTCTACAGGAGTAGTGCCAGAAGACTGGGGAATAGCAAATGTGGTTCCCCTGTTCAAGAAGGGGAGTCTGGACAATCCTGGTAATTATAGGCCAGTGAGCCTTACTTTGGCTGTGGGTAAGGTGTTGGAAAGGGTTAGAAGAGATAGGATTTATAATCATCTACAGAGGAATAAGTTGATAAGGGATAGTCAGTATGGTTTGTGAAGGGTAGGTCATGCCTCACAAACCTTACTGAGTTCTTTGAGAAGGTGACCACCCAGATGGATGAGGGCATGGCGGTTGATATGGTGTATATGGATTTCAGTAAGGTGTTTGATAAGGTTCCCCACGGTAGGCTATTGCAGAAAATACAGAGGCATGGGATTGAGGGTGATTTAGCAGTTTGTCAGAAAATGGCTAGCTGAAAGAAGACAGAGGTGGTGGTTGATGGGAAATATTCATCCTGGAATTGAGTTGCTAGTGGTGCATCGCAAGGATCTGTTTTGGGGCCACTGCTGTTTGTCATTTTTATAAATGACCTGGATCAGAGCTTAGAAGGATGGGTTAGTGAATTTGGGGATGACATGAAGGTCGGTGGAGTTGTGGACAGTGCAGAAGGATGTTGCAGGTTACAGAGGGACATAGATAAGCTGCAGAGCTGGGCCGAGAGGTGGCAAATGGAGTTTAATGCAGAAAACTGTGAGGAGATTCACTTTGGAAGGATCAGCAAGAATAAAACGTACTGGGCTTATGGTAAGATTCTTGGTAGTGTGCATGAGCAGAGGGATCTCAGTGTCCATGTACATAGATCCCTGAAATGTTGCCACCCAGGTTGATAGGGTTGTTAAGAAGGCATATGGTGTGTTGGCATTTATTGGTCAGGGGATTGAGTTTCAGAGCCACAGGGTCATGCTTCAGCTGTACAAAGCTCTGGTGCGGCCGCAGTTGGAGTATTGTGTACAGTTCTGGTCACCGCATTACAGGAAGGATGTGGAAACTGTGGAAAGGGTGCAGAGGGAATTTACCAGGATGTTGCCTGATATGGAGGGAAGGTCTTACGAGGAAAGGCTGAGGGATTTGAGGTTGTTTTTGTTAGAGAGGAGATTGAGAATTGACAATTGAGACATCTAAGATAATCAGAGGGTTAGGTAGGGTGGACAGTGAGAGCTTTTTTGCTCGGATGGTGATGGCTAGCACGAGGGGACATAGCTTTAAACTGAGGGGTGATAGATATAGGACAGATGTCAGAGGTAGTTTCTTTACTCAGAGAGTAGTAGGGGTGTGGAACGCCCTGCCTGCAACAGTAATAGACTTACCAAGTTTAAGGGCATTTAAATGGTCATTGGATAAACATATGGATGATAATGGAATAGTGTAGGATAGATGGGCTTCAGATTGGTTCCACAGGTCAGCACAACATCGGGGGCCGAAGGATCTAAACTGCGCTGTTATGTTCTATGTTCTATGTAGAAGGTTTATTTTTATAAAAGATGATGAACGCAATCATTTTGAAATCTTTTAAATGCCTGGTCCATATAAAATTAGATAAGATTGTGATGGTCAGCTGAGTAGTTTAGATGTGATTATATTGGAGACAACGTGATTTCTGAAGAAGGTTAGTTTTTCACAACACGTGGGTGAGTGCAATGTGAATATGTTAATGGCGGAGTGGTAAAGGATTAGGATGAGGCTCCAAACTCCCAGTCAATGCTACTATCTCCAATTCATCATGAGAATAACTGACTTTCTGTTTCCCCTCCCCCTGTAGAGAATGTCTTCTCTGTAGTTTCTCCAGAGTTAAAACTGGGGCTGATGATGCCCCACCACATTGTAGGGTAACATCCGGGCCCTGGTTTGCCGTTATATCCCAGAGCCCAGAGGGCTGTGTTCGTATTCACTATGAGACATTGCCCCCTGTATCTCTCCATTAAATCCCCTCGGACATTCCTGTTCAATCATCTGAACAATGTTATTGGAAAAACATAATCAAGCCACAATAGAAATCTATGCATTTTATCCACAAAGAAGAAAAAATGTAGAAGCATTAGCAGCTTGACCAGAGCGGGGTGGTGGGGGGGCGGTGGGGGGGCGGATGCTGGGGAGTTTGGTCAGAGACCTCAGCACAGTTATAGGTGGGGGTCAGGTTTGAGGGATGGGGAAGTGGGGTGAGGGGGCAGGTTATGAAGAGTGGGGGGTGTGCAGTGATCGCACCTGAAGGGGGTAACAACTCCTCCTCCTTTCCTACCGTACCTTCAGGTTGTGCACTGCTGCTTCCCTCCCCTGGTCACATGTTTCCATGCAGCTTGGCTGGAATACAATCCTCCACCCAGTCCACCAAACGGCAAGAGAGGATCCCAATGGGTCGAAGAGGTAATCTGACTGCTTAGCTCCTCCCCATGCCCTACCCGGAGTGGGGGCCCCTCCCCATGCCCTACCTGGAGTGGGGGCCCCTCCCCATGCCCTACCCGGAGTAGGGAGGGAGTTGGGATGGTGGGTCGTGTGGGCTGACCCACTCACTGTATTTCATATATCCTGCCCATCTTCAAGTTCACCGTCAGGGTGGGGGCAGGGGTACAAAAGGCAACACCACCCCCATCTGCTAAATTCAGTCTTAACTTTACTCCTTCAATTGAGAAACATGTCAATGAACAGTCACTCTCTTCCCTCTGACATTAGGTTTCCTTTCCAATGTCTCCCATTGCAAAATAAAACTGAGAACCTCTTCATTTCCAGATTCAGGATTCACTACTGCATCTTCTTTTCCCAGGCCATTCCAATTTGTAATTTCTCCGTTTTCCTTTGTTGGAAGGGGAACATATTCCCTCCATTTCTTACAGTGGATTTGCAGAAATCTGGTTGTTTTCCCTTGCTCTTTCCAAGAGACTATCCAAGGTACCACTGTGGACCTGGAATAAGTCAGTTGTTCTTTATTTTCTCAGTGTGAAAGGGATTGAGAGCCCAACCAATTCCCAAACCATCCCACTCAACTATCCCTTTTAAACATAACTGTCATCTCAGCTGACCCACAAAATTATTGGCATTACCTTGTGGCTTTCTAATGCCATGGAAGTTGAGCTGTAAGTTTGGATTGTAAATGGTGTGAAGCTTAAAGCTGGAGGTTTTGTGGGCAATGGCTCAGAGCTCCATGTTTGAGTCCCTCTCTGAGAGCTGATCACCACACAAGGTGAATTCACTGCGTAGCCAGAGATGTTGTCTTTCAACTTTCAGGGCCTTATGGTACACCTTTGGCAGGTGGTAAGAGCAGGAGAATTTCCAGCCCATCAAGAGTCGTGTGATGGGGGTCTCCATGACAACAGCTTCCCCGTGTTAAAGGGCTCCATGGGCTGTGAGTGTTAAAGTGACCTCCTGACATTCAGAAACCTAAAGGGGATGCTTTCCCGTCTCAGAGCCAGCCCAGGGTTGGTTAGGGAGTTGGGGGGTGGGGGGTGGGGGAGGTTGCAGTTTGGGAGCACTGAGCAAAGGAAACTGATTGGAGAAGATAACGTTGGATCATGTGATTCTAGTTTCCTCACATCAGACCTTCAGGAAATGGATCATCGAGTATTTTAATGGAATTAATATTTACAACAAGAATAAAAATGCATTAAAAAGTTTTTGAGCTAACAAATGAAATTTGTAAGAAATGTCTGTGAATGTTCTTCACAATTTTGCAACTTTCAAGAATACAATCTAAATACAGTCAATAATCTATATGTATAGACCCATATGAGGTATATAATCTATATGTTATATATCAATGAGGTGTATAATCTGTATATAACGTAGCTTCACGAGGTATGCAATCTTTAAGAAACATATCCACATGAGGTACATATTCTATATGTGTAATATCTATGTGAGGGATATAATCTATATGTAACATATCTCCATGAGGTATCTGTTTGAGAAGTGTTGAATCTCCATGAGGTGTATGATCTGCTTGCAGTGCTGGTGGAACCGGAGTGTTGCTGAACATCGAGCGAGTGGCCAATCTCCTGGCCCAGTTGGGAGCCGATGTCCAGGTCCGTGGCTTGGTGGATTCTGGGTGGTTCCTGGACAATAAACAACCACGACAGACCGAATGCTCAGGTGAAACCACCTGCAGTCCAAACCATGTCATTAAAAAAGGACTCAGGTAAACTACAAAATGACAAATATACTCTTTATCTTCCAAAAGCCTCTGAACGTTCAGGAGATGGGAGGAGAGGTGAAGATTGTTCTGGGTGTAACAGAATGTTGACTCACTCTGATGTTTTATCTTTAAACATTAATGCAATTTACCGAATGTCTATAGCTTCATAAAGAATGAGAAACAAAGAACAAAGAACAAAGAACAGATAATTACAGTTCAGGAACAGGCCCTTCGGCCCTCCAAGCCTGCGCTGATCCAGATCCTCTATCTAAACCTGTCGCCTATTTTCTAAGAATCTGTATCCCTCTGCTCTCTGCCCATTCATGTATCTGTCTAGATACATCTTAAATGATGCCATTGTGCCCGCCCCTACCACCTCTGCTGGCAACGCGTTCCAGGCCCCCACCACCCTCTGTGGAAAGAATCTCCCACACGTATCTCCCTTAAACTGTTCCCCTCTCACCTTGACCTCGTGACCCCTAGTAATTGATCCCCCACTCTGGGAAAAGATTCTTGCTATCCATCCTGTCTATACCTCTCATGATTTTATAGACCTCAATCAGGTCCCCACCCCTCACCTCCGTCTTTCTAATGAAAATAATCCTAATCTACTTCACCTCTCTTCATAGCTATCACTCTCTATACCAGCAATGTCCTGGTGAACCTCCTCTGCACCCTCCCCAAAGCATCCACATCCTTTTGATAATGTGGTGACCAGAACTGTATGTCGTATTCCAAATGTGGCCAAACCAAAGTCCCATACAACTGTAACATGACCTGCCAACTCTTGTACTCAATACCCCGTCCAATGAAGGAAAGCGTGACGTATGCCTTCTTGACCACTCTATCGAACTGCATTACCACCTTCAGGGAACAATGGACCTGAATACCCAGATCTCTCTGTACATCAATTTTCTCCAGGACCTTTCCATTTACCATATAGTTCGCTCTTGAATTGGATCTTCCAAAATGCATCACCTCACATTTGTCTGGATTAAACTCCATCTGCCGTTTCTCTGCCCAACTCTCCAATCTATCTATATTCTGCTGTATTCTCTGACAGTGCCCTTCACTATCTGCTACTCCACCAATCTTAGTATCATCTGCAACTTGCTAATCAGACCACCTACACCTTCCTCCAGATCATTTATGTAGATCACAAACAGCAGTGGTCCCAGCACGGACTCCTGTGTCACAGGTCTCCATTTAGAGAAATAGTGTGATTTTGTTATTCACTGGGAAGGAGCTGAGTGCTGATCCTGTTTCACTGGAAAGGCTCTGGCTCCTTATCAGAAGCTGTGTTGATTCCTCCTGGTCTCAGCGACATTGGTGGAAATGGAGAAAGTAACTGTTAGCAAGATCCCACAAGAAGTGTCAAGGAAATGGTGAAAGAGCAATGCAGAAGGATGGAGCTAGCCAGGGGACAGAGGTCAGGGGGAGGGGGAGAGAGAGGGAGGGGGAGTGGGAGAGAGAGATAGGGGAGGGGAGGGAGAGG
>NC_057730.1:57581142-57601305 GCF_004010195.1 Chiloscyllium plagiosum | reverse complement strand
GAGAGAGAGGGAGGGGAGGAAGGGGGAGGGGGAGGAAGTGGGAGGGAGGGGGAGGAAGTGGGCGGGAGGGGGAGGGAGGGGAAGGAAGGGGGTAGAAGGTTGCTCCATATAAATACTGACAGCCTTCCTAAAAGAGTGCTCCCACAAAATCCTACAGTGTGGAAACAGGCCCAACACATCCACATTGACCCTCCGAACAGTAACCCACCCAGGTCCATTTCCCTAACAAATGCTCCTAAGCTATATATTCCAACAGTACAGGCAATTTCCCATGGCCAATTCACCCTAACATGCACACCTTTGGACAGTGGGAGGAAACCACGCAAAAACAGGGAGATTGTGCAAACTCCACACAGACAGTCACCAGGGGCTCAAATCGAACCTAAGTCCCTGACACTGTGAAGCAACAGTGCTAACCACCATGCTTCTACAAATGGTTCAAATACTGATAATAGAGACTTTTTCCCAGGGCGGAAATGTCTCTCATGAGGGGTTATGACTTTAAGGTGATTGGGAGAAGATTTAAAGGAGATGTCAAAGGTTGGTTCTTCACACAGAGAGTGGTGGGTGTGTGGAATGCACTGCCAGCGGTGGGAGTAGAGTCAGAGACATTCGGGACATTTAGTGACTCTTGGATAGGCACATAGATGATAGTACAATGAAAGGTATATACATTGGTCTGATCTTAGAGTAGGATAAAGGAAAGGCACAACATCAAGGGCCGAAGGGTCTGTACTGTACTGTACTGTTTTATGTTCAATGTTCTACCGAGTGGTTCCACTTTAAACACAATGGATTTGTGCAGCCGTTTTTGTTTTATGTCCATCTCCCATATGACAGGCTGTAGGCAACACACCTTCCCCATGCTACACATGCACCCACTGCCATCCTGGCACCAACCTGGCACAGGCATATACCTGGGCTTATACAAACTGTTGGGTTCTCTCCCTGCTGAGAACCATCCTCATGTATGCAGTGTGCACCAAACAGGTCACACTCAGGTTCCTTCAGCTTAAACCAACAAGATTTTAAAGGACAGCTTTCAGAATTTTTGCTGATTTTTCTATTAACGAGTATCATATTCTCACAGCCTCAATCCCATCAGTCCCTATCCCATCAGTCCCAATCCCATCAGTTACCAATCCCATCAGCCCTTATCCCATCAGCCCCTATCCTATCAGCCCCAGTCCCATCAGTCCCAATCCCATCAGCCCCAATCTCGTCAGCCCCTATCCCATCAGTCCCAATTCCATCAGCCCCAATCCCATCAGTCCCAATCCCATCAGCCCTAATTCCATCAGACCAATCCCATCAGTCCCAATTCCATCAGTCCCAATCCCATCAGCCCCAATCCCATCAGCCCCATCCCATCAGCCCCATCCCATCAGTCCCAATCCCATCAGTCCCAATCCCATCAGCCGCTATCCCATCAGCCCCAATCACATCAGCCCCAATCCCATCAGTCCCAATCCCATCAGTCCCAATCACATCAGCCCCAATCCCATCAGCCCCTATCCCATCAGTCCCAATCCCATCAGCCCCTATCCAATCAGCATCCCCTCCTGTCCAATACCATCTATGGTAAATTCATGCAGGGAAACCAGATTGGAATTCGTATTTGACCTTGAGTGGACAGTTTGTAACTGCTTTTATGTTGCTGGGTTTGACATCACTGTAAATGTGTGAGGACCCTATAGTATTGACCCACCCACTGGGAGACAATCATTCCCCTGAGCTTTCTGTTGAAATGAAGCTGTGGCTGTAGGGGCTGAAAGTCCTCACTGTTCCAGAAATAGGAGGACTAGACCATTCAGCCCATCAAGCCTGTATAAATCTAGATTGACGCATTCCAAGCCAATGATTGGAACTGCGGGAAATTCAACCTCCCACACCTCCATCCAAATTGCTATTGCTCTCAAAATTGCAACAGCAAAGTGAAAAATGAAGATGAGATGTTAGTTGTCGTTATTATTGTGTTGATTGTGTTTATGAATGGTGAGTTTGAGTTTTTAAAATGGTTCAAAATGTGGTAATGAATATCAACAGTTGTTCTGAAGTTTTAGCTAATGGGATCTTTCTGTGCAGAATGTGGAATAGTGTTGTTCCGGAGAGATGCAGACAGCGTTATAGACGAGGAGAAGAGTGGCAATGCTTCTTTGGCTACAGGATGTATCCGTTCCTAAAATGTAAATGAAATTTGAAACTTTGCAGATTTCTGAACCTGTTGGAGGCTGGAGTAGCTGATCTAGCTAATATCTGCTCCTGTTGCAGCCCCCGTGTTTGTGGTCCAGTGGCTGTTTGATGAAGAGCAGTTGAAAATGGAGAATATTCAACTGGGAAGTCACTCCCTCACAGAAAGCCAATGGAATTATATCCAGAATCTGGGCAGAGACCTGAGAAACTCATTACGGGATGTAACGTGAGTAATGATACAATTTTAAGTATTTGTGTTTGGGTGGGAGATCATGCTAATCAGTGAGAATGGGGAAGTCCGATATCTAAATGGTGCAAACAAGTGACTCCCATTCTAAATGTATCATCATAGCCCAAGGTACTCCTCTGCCTGCCTCAAACTCCAGGAAATGGTTTTGAGTTATTATTACAGGGTACTCCAGGGTGTAAAAAGGAGGAGATATGTGAGGTGGAGGAGAGAGGCAACAAGATAACATCTGGCCCTCACATGAATTGATGGATCATGTAGATAGAATCGCGACAGGGTGGAAAAAGGCCATTTGGCCCATCGAGTCTGCACCCACCATCTGAAGAATATCCCACTCGGATCTCAGTCCCCATAACACCACATTTCCTATGGCTAATCCACACTTCCCAATAAACTATGGACAACTTAGCATGGCTAATTCACCCTAATCTGAAAATGTGTTGCTGGAAAAGCGCAGCTGGTCAGGCAGCATCCAAGGAGCAGGAGAATCGACATTTCGGCCTGAGCCCTTCTTCGGGCTCATGCCCGAAACGTCGATTCTCCTGTTCCCTGGATGCTGCCTGACCTGCTGCGCTTTTCCAGCAACATATTTTCAGCTCTGATCTCCAGCATCTGCAGTCCTCACTTTCTCCCAATCCACCCTAATGTGCACATCTTTGGGCTGTAGGAGGAAACCAGAGCACCTGGAAGAAACCCACACAGACCCAGAGAGAACATGCAAACTCCACACAGATAGTTACTCGAGGGTAGAATTGAACCCAGGACCCAGGACCCTGGGCTCAGGTAACCACTGAGCCACCATGCTGCCCTGTGTGAGAAGGGTGCACTGTACTGAAGGTGCTGTTGAAGAATTGTTCCAGCTTCAGCTGTTGGGTCAGTTCTTTCTGTAGCTGTGAATGTTCTCCCAGCACCGAGCTCAGGAGACAATGGGGAGGTCAGGTGGACCGTCCCAGTAACCAACCCATCAGATAACTCATAGAACCCGAGAGTTCATCCAATTTCTCACAACAATACGGCTGCAGCAGAATAACTGTTCATGTTCATCACCCTACTGGCTGGCTCAAGATGCCATAAAGGGGGCAGGTGACATATTTTAGGGTTTGACAGTCAATCCTTTCCATAGAGTATGAGCACAGAAGGGGACAAATCCCTTCAATATATGCAGGAGAACTTTCTGGAATTGTACATATCTAGTCTGACCAGGGAGGGAGCTGTTCTGGACATAAGACAGGCCCAGTGGAGAAGGTCAGAGTAAGTACAGCCACTCCCAGAATATTTTTTATTTATTCATGGGATAAAGGTGTCACTGGCTAGGCAGCATTTATTGCCCATCCTTAATTACCCAGAGGGCAGTTAAGAGTCAACCCCATTGCTGTGGGTCAGGAGTCACATGTAGGCCAGACTAGGTAAGGATGGAGATTCCTTCCCTAAAGGACATCAGTGATCCAGATGGGTTTATTTTCAACAATCAATTTATGGTTACCATTAGATTCTTAATTCCAGGTTTTTAAAAATTGGATTTAAATTCCACCATGACAGTGATTTGAACCCAGGTCCCCAGAATATTATTTGAGTGGCTGGGTTAACAATCCAGCGATCAGCTTCCCTATAATATTCATGTTTGCCTGTGGTGAGGTGCCAAGCACCCCACGTGGCAAATCCAGATTTGTTCGGTTTTGCCATGACGCCTTTATCCTGAAGAAATCTGGCCACTCCTAGCAATGCTCACACTCTGTTACCAAGGACAACGTGTCCAGCTGAAGGCCACCACGGTGATATTGTGACTGTGACAAACGTTGAGGGTTTTGAGGATCTGGAACTGTCCTTATTGATAAACACTGAGGATATCCCACAAGTTTGCCACTTTCTGTGATATCAATAACTTCCAAAGACATTGTTGATGGAAATTCCTGGGAGGTTGAGGTGGAGACGCAGAAAGTAGAACATGAGCAGGACCTTCATTTGGAAATGGACTTGGACATATTTCTGAGGGGCATGTGAAAGCCTCCAACCAACAATGGGCTCTCATTGGATCCCCAGTTTGCTCCATCATCCCATTGTTTTCTGGAAAGGACTATTTCTTCAACATTGTATCCACCACAGAACCTTAGTGAACTCTAGGCCTGTCTGAATACATGAGAATGGAATAGTGTACCTTCACTGAGGCATTCATGAGGGTTTAGAGTCATAGAGATGTACAGCACGGAAACAGACCCTTCAGTCCAACCCGTCCATGCTGACCAGATATCCCAACCCAATCTAGTCCCACCTGCCAGCACCCGACCTATATCCCTCTAAACCCTTCCTATTCATATACCCATCCAGATACCTCTTAAATATTGCAATTGTACCAGCATCCACCACACCCTCTGGCAGCTCATTCCATACACGTACCACCCTTATTTGTATAGAAATGGTGTGCATGATATGAGGAAAAGGGAGAAGTCAGGCACTAGTGGATAGAACTGGTACAGGGGCCGAATGGCCTCCTCCAGTGTTGTAACTACTCAGTGATTCACTTTTATTATAACTGATTCCTGTCTAGCCAATAACTTGCACTTCCCTTGGCCACCTGAACCTAGCTCCAGCATCAGAGAGTGAACAGTGGCTCCTGGGGTAGGTGGGTTTAGGGGGAGTGAGCTGGACCACTTCTTATTGCATCCAGTGAGCCCCTGCCTGGTCAGCAGGAATGTGTCTCCTGTCAGTAACACTCACGTAGTTCTGGGGAAATAAGTTAGCAGCTGAGAATGGGGCTTCTGTCTTGAGAAACAACAAGTTGATTCCAATGAGCTGCAAGACCTTTCGTCTGATCATGGGATATTTGACTTAATGCTGTTGTCAGATTTTGCAAAACTGAACAACAGCAATCTATGAACTGGCTCCAAGCTCCTGAAGTTGGTCAATGTAAAAGGGAGTCTCTGTGCTCCCTGGCATCTTCAGAAAGAGATTGGGGGAGATGGGGATGTGAGAGATGTTACAGGTTTCAGTTCTGTTGTATCAATGGATGCAATGAAGAGAATCCCTTCTATTGTGTGCACTGGCCAAAGGGATGTCAACTCCTCAGCCTCATCAGGGATTGACAGAACATGCTGAAACATTCCCAGGGCACCAGATGTTGGCTGTGATCAGATAATTGCAAACAGACTGTAAAGAAACAACAGCAGGTTTGAGTATAGCTGACGTTTTGGGATAAGTCTTTTTGAATGACCACCTACTCCCAGAATTACTTCTTGCAAAAAAAGTTACCTCAAACTTTCTTTGAGAAAGAAATGTTTAGAAAATGTTGGAGTTCTGGAAGAGTAGGAGATAGAAACAAACATTTTATAGATTCCCAGCATCCAGAGTATTGGCCTTTCATTATGAGGTAGAAGTTTGGCTTAGTCTGCACCAACAGGTAATAGGGGGTCGATCTCTCATTGTACCTGGAGCATGGTGTTCAGTTCCCGAATGCAATAATCTGTCTTTACCTTAGCTGCCTGGTATTGTTTGGAGGAGGAATAGCACTTAGCGAACTGAAGAGGACACTGCTGTTGAACATTAAGTATCTCGACAGTTGTTAGGACCATTTTCGCTGTGAGACTACATCGATTTTTTCAGTTTAATATTCTGAGGAACAGTTTGCTCAATAATGAAGGGTAAATGCTACTGTGAATCACCAGCCCAGAATCTCGACACAACTGACATAACCACAAAGTACTCATTAGAAAAATTTGCAATCTCTTTTTCAAAATTCATCTGCTGTCACTCGGACTTGAAAAGTCTTGGGTAGTTGCATCATGAGAAAAAACTTAAAATATGAGTTAGCTGTTTTCTGCAGATTGCAACAGCAACCGTTTGCCTGATATCACTCAAACGGTGTAGAACACACAAGGTCATTTCATTTGACATTGTCTAAGATGCCTTAGCAAGGAACAATATATTTTGAGTGTTTCTATATACTGTTTTAAGGTTTATTGCATAATATTTGTAGATAATTCGAATTCTCTCTATTTTAGAGCTGTTTTTGCCCCAGCATGTCTTGCACACACCATGATCTTGAAAAGGTAAGGTATTAAAATGTTAAATAAGTTGAAAACTTGCACAAAGTAGCATTGGATTTGTATTCTTCTGTGGTGAATTAGCTCATTAAACAGTTTCCAGAGGACATTTATTTCCTCTGCTGTTTCTGTCAGAGCACATCTGCACTCGATCACTCATACATTCCACAATGCAGTTCGACAGGAGATTAGGCCTGTACTGTCGCGCTATTTTTAAACTTCAGGCTATCATTTCAGTTCAGTTAATCATTGCCTCACTAAAGTGAAGTAACAAATTATGTTAAATGAATGAATTTAAATTTTGCAAGATTGCAGTGAATATTCTAGTCTGAGTTGTAAATGAACATAGAACATAGAACATTACAGCGCAGTATAGGCCCTTGGGCCCTCGATGTTGCGCCGACCTGTCATACTAATCTGAAGTCCATCTAACCTACACTATTCCATGTTGGTTGATATGCTTGTCCAATGATGACTTAAATGTACTTAAAGTTGGCGAATCTACTACCGTTGCAGGCAAAACATTCCATACCCTTACTACTCTGAATAAAGAAACTACCTCTGACATCTGTCCTATATCTATCACCCCTCAATTTAAAGCTATGCCCCCTCGTGCTCACCGTCACCATACTTGGAAAAAGGCTTTCCCTGTCCACCCTATCTAACCCTCTGATTATCTTATATGTCTCTATTAAATCATCTCTCAATCTTCTTCTCTCTAACGAAAACAGCCTCAAGTCCCTCAGCCTTTCCTCATAAGACCTTCCCTCCATACCAGGCAACATCCTAGTAAATCTTCTCTACACCCTTTCCAAAGCTTCCACATCCTTCTTATAATGCGGTGACCAGAACTGTACACAATACTCCCAAATGCGTCTGCACCAGAGTTTTGTACAGCTGCAGCATAACCTCATGGTTCCGGAACTTGATCCCTCTATTAATAAAAGCTAAAACACTGTATGCCTTCTTAACAACTCTGTCAACCTGGGTGGCAACTTTCAAGGATCTGTGTACCTGGACACTGAGATCTCTCTGCTCATCTACACTACCAAGAATCTTACCATTAGCCCAGTACTTTGCATTCCGGTTACTCCAACCAAAGTGAATCACCTCACACTTGTCCACATTAAACTCCATTTGCCACCTCTCAGCCCAGCTCTGCAGCTTATCTAAGTCTCTCTGTAACCGTGCTGACTCTCCCTAATCAAATTATTCTTTTCTGGATGATTATAAATCCTATATCTTATAACCTTTTCCAACACTTTACCAACAACTTGAAGTAAGGCTCACTGGTCTATAATTACCAGGTTGTCTCTACTCCCCTTCTTGAACAGGGGAACCACATTTGCTATCCTCCAGTCTTCTGGCACTATTCCTGTAGACAATGAAGATTTAAAGATCAATGTCAATCTCCTCCCTGGCTTCCCAGAGGATCCAAGGATAAATCCCATCTGGCCCAGGGGACCTATCTATTTTCACACTCTGTAGGAGTTCTAATACCTCTTCCTTGTGAACCTCAATCACACCTAGCCTAGTAGCCTATATCTCAGTATTCTCCTTGACAACATTATCGTTTTCTAGATTGAATACTGTTGAAAAATATTCATTAAGTGCTTCCCCTATCTCCTCTGACTCCACACACAACTTCCCACTACTATCCTTGACTGGCCCTAATCTTAATCTCGTCATTCTTTTGTTCCTGAAAAATATTCATTTAGTGCTTCCCCTATCTCCTCTGACTCCAAACACAACTTCCCACTACTATCCTTGAGTGGCCCTAATCTTACTCTCGTCATTCTTTTATTCCTTAAATACCTATAGAAAGCCTTAGGGTTTACCCTGATCCTATCCACCAACACCTTCTCATGTCTTCTCCTGGCTCTTCTGAACTCTCTCTTTAGGTCTTTCCTGGCTACGTTGTAATCCTCAAGCGCCCTAACTGAGCCTTCACATCTCATCCTAACATAAGCTGCCTTCTTCCTCTTGACCAGAGATTCCACTTCCTTCATAAACCACAGCTCCCACGCTCTACAGCTTCCTCCCTGCCTGACAGGTACATACTTATCTAGGACACACAGGACCTTTTCCTTGAATAAGCTCCACATTTCTAATGTGCCATCCCCTGCAGTCCTTCCCCATCCTATGCTTCCGAAATCTTGCCTAATCGCATCATAATCGCGAAACGGTGGTACAGTGGTTAGCACTGCTGCCTCACAGCTCCAGAGACCCGGGTTCAATTCCCGCCTCAGGTGACTGTCTGTGTGGAGTTTGCACGTTCTCCCCGTGTCTGCGTGGGTTTCCTCCGGGTGCTCCGGTTTCGTCCCACAGTCCAAAAAAAAATGTGCAGGTTAGGTGAATTGGCCATACTAAATTGCCCGTAGAGTTAGGTGTAGGGGTAAATGTAGGTGAATGGGTCTGGATGGGTTGCTCTTCAGAGGGTCAGTGTGGACTTGTTGGGCCGAAGGGCCTGTTTCCACACTGTAAGTAATCTAATCTAATTGCCTTTCCCCCAGCTGTAACTCTTGCCCAGTGGTATTCACCTATCCCTTTCTATCACTAAAGTAAACATAACAGAATTGTGATCGCTATCACCAAAGTGCTCACCTACTTCCAAGTCTAACACCTGGCCGGGTCCATTACCCAGTACCAAATCTAATGAGGCTTCGCCCCTTGTTGGCCTGTCTACATATTTACATTACATGTAAATATTTGGTGCTGTTGTTATTAGTTTTGGACCACAATATCAAAGAGTTTTGACTTTTCAAGATCAACCTGAAACATTTTTGACGGTCTTCAATGGAAGACACGAGGCTCATTTTGATGCTTAAAATGCGTCATAGAAAATGAATTCTGTTCATCAAAACAATCACATGTATACTACACTCTTTGCAGAAAGAGGAAGGTCTCTGAGTGCTTTATAAAAGGTGATCGCAGGGCAGGAGAGAAAGGGGGCATTGTGTGGGTTCAACAGAATGACTTTAAGAAGTCTTCTGCAATTATGAAGGGAGTTTGCAAGAGATAAAGGCACAGCAGCCACTGGGGGAGTCAGCAAGAAGAAATCACCGGAGTTGATGGAGCAGAGTTTGTTGGTCGGGATGTACAACTCTGGGTATATCAAGCAAATTGAAGGAAGGGTCATTGAGCGAGCTATCGGGCAGCACTTAATAATCAATAACGTACTCACTGACACTCAGCTTGGGTTCTGCAAAGAGCACTCAACTCCTGACCTCACTACAGCTTTGGTTCAAAAATGGACATCAGAGCTGAATTCCAGAGGGGAGGGGAGAGTGACAGCCCTTGACATCAAGGCTACATTTGACCAAGTGTGGCATCACAGAGCCCTGGCAAAACTGGAATCAGTGGGTATCAGGGGGCAAACTCTCAACTGGCCGGAGTCAGACCTGAGACATAGGAAGGTGGTCGTGGTTATTGAATGTCAGTCATCTCAGCTCCAGGACATCTCTGTAGGAGCTCCTCAGGGGAGTGTCCTAGGCCCAACCATCTTCAGCTGCTTCATCAATGATTTTCCCTCCGTCATAAACTCAGAAATGGGGATGTTCACCGATGATTATACAATGTTCAGTACCATTTGCAACTCATAGAGTAATAGAGTCATGCAACACAGAAATAGACCTTTCAGTCCAACTCATTACTGTTGACCAAGTTTCCCAAACTAAACTAGCCCCACCTGCATGCGTTTGGCCCAAATCTTTCTAAAATTTCTTCTTCATGATCCTGTCCAAATATTTTTTAAATGCTGCAATTGTACCTGCATCTACCATTACCTCTGGCAGTTCATTCCACGCATGAACCATCCTCTGTATGAAAATATTGATCCATAGCTCCCTTTTAAATTTTTCACCTCTCACCTTAAAAATATTCCCTCTAGTTTTGAACTCCCACACCATAGGGAAAAGACCTTTGCTATTCACCTTATCTGTGCCCCTCATGATTTTATAAACGTCTATATGGTCACCCCTCAGCCTCCTACATTCCAGGGAAAAACGTACCAGACTATTCGGCCAGTCCTTATAACTCAAACCTTCCATTTCCAGCAACATCCTGGTCAATCTTTTCTGAACCCTATCCAATTTGAGTAATATCCTTCCCATAGAGGGTGACCAGAACTATACACAGTGCTCCAAAAATGGCCTCACCAACATCCTGTACAACCTCAACATGATGTCCCAACTCTTATCCTCAATGGCCTGGACAATAAAGACTAGCATGCTAAACACCTTCTTTACCACTCTGTCTACCCAAGATGCAACTTTCAAAGAACTATTACCTGCACTGTTAGGTCTCTCTATTCCACAATCAACTGTATAATTCCTACCCTTGTTTGTTTTAACAAAATACAACACCTCACATTTATCAAATTAAACTCCATCTGCCACTCCTTGGCACATTGACCCAAATGATCAAGATCCTTTTTTAATCCCAGATAATCTTCTTCACTGTCCACTATACCACCACGTTTTGTTCATCTGCAAATTTACTGACCATTACTCATCCAAATTGTTTATGTAAATGGCGAACAATAGTGGAACACCACTAGTCTGAGGCCTCCGGTCTGAAACACAACCCTCCACCACCACTCTCTGTCTCCTACTGTTAAGCCAATCTTGTATCCAACTGGCCATTGACTCCTCAGGTAAGATCCAGCAACAACATGCACGATCAGGCAGATTAGTGGTAAGTACCATTTATGGCAGTACCAGGCAATGATCGATGCAATAAGACAGAATCGAACCATTGTCCCTTGATGTTCAGTGATGTTGCCATCATTGAATATTGCAGCTGTTTTGAACTTTAGTTGGGCCACATTTGGAATATTGTGTTCAGATCTGGTCGCCACATCACCAGAAAGGTGTGGAGGCTTTGGAGAGGTTACAGGAATGGTTTACCAGAATATTGCCTGGTCTAGATGGTATTAGCGATGAGGAGTGATTTGGAGATGCCAGTGTTGGACTGGGGTGTACAAAGTTAAAAATCACACAACACCAGGTTATAGTCCAACAGGTTTAATTGGAAGCACTAGCTTTCAGAGCGACGCTCCTTCATCAGGTGGTTGTGCTATGAGGAGAGATTGGACAAGTTTCACTTGAACATTGGAGGATAAGGGATGACCTGAAAGAAGTTTACAAAATGATGACAGGGATGCACAGAATGGAGAGTCAGAATCTTTTTTCCCAGGGTAGAAGTATCAATTAATATGGGCCCAGGTTTAAGATAAAAAGGGAGTAGATTTAAAGGAGGCGTGAGAGGCAGGTGCCTTACATAGAGGGTGGGAAGTACCTGGAACATGGTGCCAGAGGAGGTGGGGGAGGGTGGCAGGTGTGAACACAATAGCAACGTTTAAGAAGCATCTTGACAGATACATGAATAAGCAGGGAATAGAGGAATACGGACTGCATAAAGGCCAAAGGTTTTTAGTTTAGAAAGGCATCATGTGTTGGCACAGACTTGGTGGGCTGAAGGGCCTGTTCCTGTGCTGTACTGTTCTTTGCTGTTGTTCTTTGAATCCCCTACTATCAACTTCCTGAGGGTGACCATTGACCTGACACTGAACTGGCCTTGCCACAGAAATACAATAGTTACAAGAGCAGGTCAGAGACTGAGAATTCTGCAGCAAGGAACTCATCTCCTGTCTCCTCAAATCCTGGGCAGCATCTACAAGACACAATCAGGGCCAGAAAGTTAGTGGCTGGAGATTAAGTATTGGAGATGCCTCACCTGATTTTAGTTTCCTGTTCTCCAACCCCAGCTCAAACTGGATTACCCAGCTGTGAGACTTGGTAAGAGTAGGATACTGATGGTGTAGGACTTGGTGTGGAAGACGTTTCAGGATGTAGCCTTCCAGTCAGGTTGGAGTGACAGGGGGCTGATCACCTACAAAGAGAGAATTCCAGTAATCCCAACAGGAATTCATCAAACTAACAGACTAGTGTCTCAGTAACACTGGTAGGAGCAGAGGAGGGAAATATTCTGGACGTAAAAACGGCCATTTTGTTGATATTGGTCATGGAAAGAAGGTAAATCAGTTGAAGTCAAAGTCAGTAGTCACACAACACCAGGTTATAATCCATCAGGTTCATTTGAAATCAAAAGATTTCTGATGACTTCATCTGACCAAGGAGCAGCGCTCTGAAAGCTTGTGATTTCAAATAAACCTGTTGGACTATAACCTAGCATCGTGTGACTTCTGACCTTGTCTACCCCAGTCCAACACCAGCACCTCCACAACAGTTGAGGTCACTAGGATGGCAAGTGCTCTCCCTGGGGACAGAGCTGTGAGTGTGGGAGGAGTGAGTTGATGAAGTCCTGAGCTCTACCTGCAAGGAGTTCCCGATACCTCATCAAACATTTTTGTCCAGTTTTAAAATAATGTAAACCTGATTCTTTAAACATCTGGTTCATTTTTTATTTGAAAAAGAAGCTCTGTAAAATTATGTTGTCAGCTAAAAATGATAGGTCACATTCTGGAAATGTTTTAATGGTTTATGTTTGTTGTCATGTGCACATCTCTGAATATATTTGAACATGTTTAATTCCTATTCTAAGGTAACCCCACATTGTCCTTTCTCAAACTTGGTGTCAAGGAAGTAAGAATGCTAAATCTCATTATTAATCATAATATTTGTCTCTTTGGGAATTTCAGTCAGTAATTAATAGCTCTTGCAAGAACCTTCGATAGTAAGAACCTGGGAAAAATGTCAAATTAATTTAAGATCACTATAATTGAAATATTTCAATATATTTTACCACTCACGTTGTGCAATCAGCCTAATGGACATTCATACAAATTGTTCCAAAGATAATTTACACATTTTTGACAATTAGTTTTGTCTTGATATCCCTCCATCATCCCAGCAATCGCACAGTTACCCAAAACCCAAGGATCTTGCACTGCATTTACACTAAACATGATCACGACAGAACAGCTTCTGTTCCACAATATGTAACACCAATGCAAATTCAGAATCAAATAACACAAATGGTAAACTAATATATTTAAACTCAATTTTCACTCCCAGAAAGGGGTGGCTTGGTAACAGGTCAGCAGGGAAAATGCAGAAATCTAAAGCAGGAACTTAACCTGCTTCCAAAACAGTCACTTCCTGTATTAAGGAGAGCAACCAATCCACTTACAGAAACTGGAATGGAGATTTAAATATGAAAAAGAGGGTGCATACCTTCATTTTACGTGACTTTAATTATAACCAATGGGTCTGAGGTCATGCTATCGGTGCCTCTCCTGCAGTACCTATAGGACAGGAGTGCCAATAGTAAATGGGTACAATCCCATCATGCTCAGTCTGTCAGCTCAGTCTATCATCCATGTCCTCCCCTCAACATCACCATCTGATACCCTCTGCCACCCTGTGATAGACCACTAGGGGAGCTTCCATCATCTGGATCTCCCTGGTATCAGGATCCCATCTCTCTATGATCAAGACCCCATCCCCACACAATTCTCTCACCTTCCCCAATTCGGTTTCAACCTGTAAAAGGCTGCCTGATGGTGGGAAATACATTATAAGGAGGCAAGCATATAGTCCTGCTGGAATAGCTCTTGTGGTGTAGTGGTAGTGTCCCTACCTCTGATCCACAAGACTGGGGTTCAAGTCACACACTCCCAAGGTATGTGGTAACCTCACTGATCAGGAATTCTGGGTTTTCCCTTGCTCTCTGAAAGACACCATTTCCATTTTACAGTCAGGCCTGTGTCTGTAAATACATAGTTGCTCTCCAACGCAAAAGGAGAATGAAGCCACAGGACCTTCTTAAAGTGTGATGACGTGATAGCCAAGTCGAAGCAAGACTTCATCTAATTTAAACATCACTAACAGCATTGTGGGGTCAACCCACAGCACATGGACTGCAGCGGTTCAAGAAGGCAGCTCACCCCCACCTTCTCAAGGGGCAACTAGGGACAGGCAATAAATGCTGGGCCAAGCCAGTGACACCCACATCCCAGAAGCAAATTCTTACCCCAAGATGTAACAGTCTAGTCTTTATGATTATACTGTATTTTTTCTAACATTCCATGACATTTTCCTGTTCTATGTACCCAGATCCATTATGCTGTTTGTATTGTTAGTGGTTTCAGCTCTTAGTAATATGGAAAATACCTTCTAACATCTAATGTAGCTGAAGTCACACATCTTCAATGGTCTTTAGGAAGGACTTTATCAAATCATTTCTGCAAGTCTATATAAATAACATTCCCCCTTCCACTACACAGCCATTCAAATTCAGTATGATTCATCAGGCATGGCCTACCTTTTACAAGTGCATAATGGTTCTCTCTGACTAGCAGCAGATTCTCCAGGTATTGAGTCACTCTGTCCTCGGTGATAAATTTCAGTAATTTCTCGACAGCACATGTTGAGCCAACTGCTCCAGATTTCCCTTGCTTTTCTTAGAGAGCTGTTGTAATGAAGGATTTGGTCTATATTTAACTTTTCAGATCGTGTTTGACAACCTAACACATTTTTGTGACAACTTGTTTCTTGGATAATGGAGGTTCCATGGATTTTTCTCAAACTACTGCCAACCGTGGCTGAAGGATTGCTGGAAAGGCTGGACAAATAGTTGTCTGTTTAATTTCTCCAGGGTTTTCACTGAAGTTTCACAACTTAGGGGGAGCTCCAGGGAAATTGTCAGCATAGAAGCACTCATCCACTTGACTACACACTTTATTTAAATCCCTATGATAAGGGGAGTGTTAACTCTCAATCCACTCTCAATGCAAAAATACCAAAAACAACTTACACATAAGGTCACAAAACATTGCTGTATTGTAAATTAGATTAGTTATAATTTCAAACTAAATTATACAATTGGATTCAAACATAAAGGTAAAGTTACCTTAGCCTCATTACAGAGAGAGCGCGTGCTAGTGATGGTTAAATCTCAGGCAAGGGGACAGTCCAGTGTGGTGACCTCAGCTGGTGGAGGAATTGAACCCACACTGTTGGTATCATAAACCAGCCATGCAACCAACTGAGCTAACCAACCTGGAAACAAAGCACCGATTCTTCATGATTCTTCATGATTAGTGAACTCCTAAAGTAGAACTGCAGTGGAATACTGACCTTGAATGTTTACCTGAAACTTCTGCAGCAGTTTTAGTTTGCCACATTAACCAATGTGTTAAAGTTGAAAGCCAAGGAAGACCAACTCTACCTAAAGACGACTATAAATTTAAGAACGAAACCAACAAATGCTGGTGACGACAGCGGGTCAGGTAGCATCCACGGAGACGACAGTGGGTCAGGTAGCATCCACGGAGACAGAGAGAGAGTGAGAGCTAATGTTTTGAGTCTAGATGACTCTTCATCAGAGCTGTGATGACTCAAAACATTGGCTTGCTCTCTCTCCCTGGATGAATGCTGCCTGATCCACTGTGATCTCCAGCACTTTTTGTCTTCAGCATAGATTCCAGCACCTGCAGTAATCTGCATGGACAATGATTCTAACAATCCTCCTCTATTATTGTTCTAGCAACTGGCTGGACTTCCAGGTAAGAGGAGCTGCCTTGAATAGGGCTTTACAGTGTTGGGACCGCAGTCTGCAAGAGACCAGGAACTCAACGTCCTCAGTGAGAAACTGCTCCTTTCACTTCATTGATCAGTGCCGGTTACCGCATTGTAACCCCACGTGCCCAGCTCTTCACGATCAGGTCACAGGGCAAGAGGTGAACATGATTCAGCTGCTGATGGATATGGGCTTTGATATTCAGAGAATAGCACAGCAGCTGGGAATGGGACCCAGTCACTTGCTGGGAATGCTCAGTAATGGAGGCTAAACTCTTCAAACTAATCTCATTGTTTTCCTCTGTGCAGGAAGATTTACAGTAAAAACAAACCTGTATTTCAGTCACAGCATTGCTTGGTTAACAAAGCTGGAATTTTAAATTAGCATGCTCAGTTATTTAGAAACTATTCTAGTTTAGTATAACAATATATTTTTAACCTAGCAGTATTCAATGTGGTTCAACTCCTTTACTGTCAATGTGCCTTTTTTTTGTGAAAAGTGATGGGTTTAATTTGTACTTAACATTTCTGTAAACTGTATTCTTCACTTTTGTTGAGTATTTGGCTTTGATCATTTCTAATCTAGAATGATATCAAAGCAACCCATAAATTACTGGTATTAAATAAGCAAAACTAAATCACGTCTTTTATTAATGATTAAGACAAGTCTGTTTGTAACTAACAGTCAGAAGTCACATGACACCAGGCTCGAGGTGAACAGGTTTATTTGAAATCACAAGCTTTGCAAGAGCTGCCCCTTTGTCAGGTGAAGTCTGATGAAGGGGCAGCGCTCTGAAAGCTTGTGATTTCAAAGAAATCTGTTGGACTAGAACCTGGTGTCATGTGACTTCTGCCCATCCCAGTCCAACACCGGCACCTCCACATCATGTAACCAGCAGTTAAGGGGTTAAAAGTACAGATTCATTGTTGTCATTTCCAACTATTTTGTTGCTGCTATTTGCGTTTAGAGTCAAGGAAAAATATAATTCCAATTAATTTTATTCATTGTTTTCCTGGTTTAGTATGACATGTTTAATTGAAAACGGACTGAATTCTCTACATCCAATTCAATCAAGTTCAGTCAAAAATGGGATTTACCTTAATTGAAGAAAAATTATTTCCTGAAATGCCATAAACCAGTAACAATCTTTCCTAAGTTTACATACAAGGGAAACATTCGCATGGTCAGTGATTGAATAGGAATTCCATTAAAACATTGACCTGTTTCTAAAGCAATGATCCTGGAATTATGTTACTTTTCCAATTAAAGAATGTTGCCTTGAAATTAACAGAAGCCAAGAGCCCAGTGGTTTAGCCTGTAACAGCATCCTTCTGTATCTGTGCGTCACTTATCTTATCAGTCTGGGAGGCAGTGGGAGAAATCAGCATAATGAGACCTTGGTGAGATCTTACATACCATTAAAGAAAAGCCAAATCCATTAGGAAACAAAAAAACTGAAAGAACTGTGTTTTGCTGTAAATCAGAAACAAAAACAGAAATTGTTGGAAAAGCTCAGCAGGTCTGACAGCATCTGTGGAGAGAAAGCACAGTTAATGTTTCAGAACTGAGGAAGGGTCACTCAACCCAAAACATTAACTCTGATTTCTTGCAGTAGATGCTGCCAAACCTGCTGAGCTTCTCCAGCAATATCCATTTGGAAACTTACTCCATACCAATTACACACACTAATAACAAACATTAGAAAAAGTGACAGCCACCACAGCTCGCTCTCTTATGAGAGTGGGAACTAATTGATAGTGGGTTTAACCTGAAGGTCAAATAATGGGCAAGTCATGAGCTTTTACACTGCCTTCAGCCATGGGAGGGATTGTACCCACACTGTTGGCTCAACATTACATTGTGAAACCAGCAGCCTAGCCCCCTGAGCTCTGTATGATTACCACAATGTGATATCACTTACAAGCATTAACATATATGATTCAGTAACTATGCTGCCTTCCTTAGACTGTAATCAGGTGAAGGTATTTGTAACCTAATATGCTCACTTAACTCATTGTGACTACCTGAGCTGTTAGTTGTAATATCATTTAAAATAAATTCACTGCAGCAGGGAAGGAGTGGTTTTCTGCTTTGATTTTGAATGGGATCACATTTTACAGGAGAGTGAGGCCAATGGAACTTTACAGAAATGAAAGTATCTGCAAGGCAGCAATGGACAGCTGCTCATGTTCCATTATTGTGGGGGAGTCAGAGGACAAGGAGGGAAAGAGTGAAAGAGAATGACCCAGCTATCATCCTGCAGAGAGCAAGCTACTCTGGAAGGGAGTCCTTCCCCAGTGATGGAGCCAGGGTGATCAGTCAGCGTTTGTATCAGGCCCTGTGGTCACACACAGACATGTGGAATAGCACCAACTGTAGACCATTCAGCCCCTTCAGGATGCTGTGGCATTCTATAAAATCCTGGCTGATTTGATTGTATTGAGAATTCCACATTCCTATCCATCCCTGATAACCCTGAAGTCCCCTGCTGATCAAGAACCTATCCATTTGTGTTTTAAAATTATTCAATGACCCCCATCTCCACCACCTTCTGAGGCAGAGATCTCCAAACAGTTCCAAAAATATCTGGGACAAAGAGTCTAATGATGACCATGACATCATTTCCATTTATCAGAAACTCCCACCTGGCTCACTAACATCCTTCAGGGAAGGAAACTGCCATCCTTACCTGGTCTGGCCTACATGTGACTCCAGACGCACAGCCTTAACTGCCTCTGGGCAATAAGGGATGGGCAATAAATGCTCCTGAGCCAGTGATGCCCTTATCCTGTGCATGAATGAATAAAAAAATTCACCATATTTCACAGGGTTTTGGCTGTGGCTGAGGATGTGGTGATCTGGAACCAGGGAAACAGCCTCTGTGTAAGGGGCTGACCATCCACTAACGTAGAAGCTGCCATCTAATACCATCATGGCTGATCATCGTACTCAGTCCCCTGTTCATACTTTCTCCCCAAACCCTTTGATCCCTTTCACCCTAAGAACTGTACCCATCTCCTTCTGGAATACATTGACTGCTTTCTGTGCGAGTGAATTCCACAGGCTCACCACACTCTGGGCAGCACGGAGACCCGGTTTTAATTCCCACCTCAGGCGACTGACTGTGTGGAGTTTGCACGTTCTTCCCGTGTCTGCGTGGGTTTCCTCAGGGTGCTCCGGTTTCCTCCCACAGTCCAAAGATGTGCAGGTTAGGTGAATTGGCCATGCTAAATTGCCCGTAGTGTTAGGTGAAGGGGTAAATGTAGGGGAATGGGTCTGGGTGGATTGCGCTTCGGTGGGTCGGTGTGGACTTGTTGGGCCGAAGGGCCTGTTTCAACACTGTAAGTAATCTAAATTTAAGTAATCTTTCCTCCTCATCTCAGTCCCAAATGGTTTATTCTTGATGTCATAGAATGCCTGCTGTGCAGAAAGAGGCCATTCAGCCCATTGAATCTGCATTGACACTCTGAAGAGTATCCCATCCCCCACCCTATCCCAGTGTTTCCCATGGCCAATCCATTTACCCTGTACATAAAGTAACAGAGATATACAGCACGGAAACAGACCCTTCAGTCCAACTCATCCATGCTGACCAGATATCCCAATCTAATCTAGTCCCATTTGCCAGCACTTGGCCCATGTCCCCATCCAGATGCCTTTTAAATGTTGTAATTGTACCAGCCTCCATCACTCCCTCTGGCAGTTCATTTCATACACGTACCACCCTCTGCGTGATAAAGTTGCCCCTTAGGTCCCTTTTATATCTTTCCCCACTCGGCCTAAACCTATGCCCTCCAGTTCTGGACTCTCCCACCCCAGGGAGGAGATTTTGTCTATTTATCCTATCCATGCCCCTCATGATTTTATAAACTTCTATAAAGTCATCCCTCAGCTTCCGATGCTCCAGGGAAAACAGCCTCAGCCTGTTCAGCCTCTCCCTGTAGCTCAAACCCTCCCACCTTGCCAATATCCTGGTAAATCTTTTCAGAACCCTTTCAAGTTTCACAATATCCTTCCAATATTCCAGAAGTACTAACCACTGATCTACAGTGAACATAGAACATAGAACATAGAACAATACAGCACAGAACAGGCCCTTCGGCCCACGATGTTGTGCCAAACATTTGTCCTAGCTTAAGCACC
>NC_057730.1:57572358-57576321 GCF_004010195.1 Chiloscyllium plagiosum | reverse complement strand
CGTTCTGTGAGGAGCAGGATCTGACTGCATTTCCTGCAGATGAAGTCGGCAGGAGTATCGGTGGTCACCCCTACCTCAAACATCCTGCAGGAGGAACATTCCACTGCCTGCGCTGCCATTACTCTACACTTCGTCTCCAAAACAAGAACACTGAGTAGCTTACCTGTGGACTTTAAAATTAGGTTAGAGGAGGAGGATGGGAGGGAGGCCCTACTATGTTGGGCCTGGGGTCTAGAACACACCCACTCAAATATCAATCACTTACCTTCCCGGCCAGCTCTGTGCTCCAACTTCACTTCCGCCCAGCTCGCGCCGCTCTCTACTGTGAAAAGTGCTGCCCTAAATCCTGTCCAGGATTCCTTGACAATTGAAAGAAATTTTTAAACTATTTATACGAAAGCAGACACAAAAGAAGAGAAAGAAGCCTGATGTAAAACATCTCCCTGACAGGATCCAGTGATGATATGAAACAGGCCGCTCTGCATCTCCTAGCCCTTCCAGCACAAACACTGGAGTGACTCCAGTCACACCAATCCTTCAGCTTGTCAATCATTTTTGACACTCTTCCAAGATTTCTGCTTCTTTCGAGTTCTGTACATTTTTAAACAAACTCCACTCATGTACACCCCTGCCCTTCAATAGTCTGCCTAAACATTCACACCTGTCAATAAAATTAAGTGTCTTCAAGCAGAAGGAACTGTCCTCTCTCTGTGTGACCTGTTCACCTTTAAGTATTAAGAGAAGAAGGAAGCAGAGGAACTATGAGCTATCTGTACAAGATTGAGGAGAGTTAGCTCCAGCTCATCATAATGCTTTATTCCAAATGGGACAATAGTAGAATGATAAATTAGTGCTAAGGACCCAGAGGGAACCCAGTGCTCCTCACACACTGAGGATTAAGTTGATATTTTCCCATGACCCAAACTGAGCCTGTCCCAGTAGCGCTGGGTTAGGTCAACTAATTCCCAACAGAAATGTGTAGTGACCAATTCTGCAAAAGAGAAAAATCACATAATGGGGCTCAACGTTGGAGTGTTTAAAGATAAAATTCCTTACTTAAATGCATCAATTTAAATATCAAGGGCAATTTTAGTCATTCACAATGTAGTTTACACAAGGAACTGAGGTTTGTACAACTCCATACAGCATCAAGTGCTTACAACTTTGCAATGATACAATTAGGCGAAGTTTTAACACCTCCAAAACCCAACAATGTGTCCAGAGTAAAATATGTATCTCTGCTTACACCGGAATAATTGTAAAATCAAATTAAAATTCAGAAGGTTTATTACATTTTCAATATGAGATCATGGTTTGAAAACAAAGCACAGATTTGATACATTTTACTGATTTATGTCCAGCTTAGTAGGTTTTATGAATAGTTTACTTTATATATGATTCTTTCAACATCCACACACTTCCAAATACTTTTATAACATTTATTCCACTTGTTTATGGATCTGACTATAATTACATACTGTGCATAATTATCCTTTAATGTGGAACTGGTCCTTAGAGAAAAATGTGAAATCCTACCCTTTTATTCAGAATAAAAATCTTTCTGTACATTTGCCAGAAGTACTTTAAACCAGAATGTGATTTGGGTAAATAAAGGATGGAGTTAAGAAGCAGCTGTTAGGCCCCATTCTCATTATTAAACAGGAGAATCGGATGTATAAAACACCATGTCTCATGTTACACTATGTTCATTCTCGAACATGTGAAAGAGTTTTATGAAAATGTCAGATCCTATTCTAAAACAATATTTTTAAATAAAACAGAATGGTCAGATGCAGATTGTTAAATATTTAGATCTGGATATTCTTCATCCTTTTGTAAAAAGGAGAGGCCTTGAATGTGACCTAATTTTTTTTTAAATTATCCATAGAATTTATGAAAGTACATTAAATGTGAGATTACGTAAACTGCAATACTGTACAATGTAATTTCTTCCACTCAATGGCAGGCAGTACTGCACTCAACAGATGGGAGGGCATAGATATAAATTCCATTTCTGCTTCATGACTGCAGCTTAATTTCCTGGGCTGGGGGGGGGTCATGAGTTTTCACATTGGGAGACCACCAGAAACAAGAATGGTCAATTCTGTTGCTGCTATATCAAAGGAAATGTGAACCAGGTTAAACGGGTGAACACATCCCCACAGACTAGGCCAGAACATTAATGATACATCTCAGCCACAACTGAATTTTGTTCACTTTGGCCAGTTTGTTGGAGACCATTGCTATGACTTGAATGGGAAGAGGGTATTGATAATCAAAGTCTGTTATTTGACAAATCATCACAAATGCATAAATACCCCATTAAACTGCCAGATTATCGATTTGCCTGAAGGATTGCTATTCAGGACAAAAATAATTCATGCAAGATTTCTTCGTTAATGGGATAACTATTTATTGTTAACAAATGTATTATTTAACAAATGGCAGAGAAAAAGAACTGATCACTAATCTTCTACTTAAATTATGCCCCTTTAAAATCCAAAGGACAGACACACTCCTTCACAAATAAGGCAGACGACAGAGAGACAGTTTCACATAATTGTTCTGTTTGGAAAAGTATAGGCAGAGCTGAAATATCCAGACAACAAGGTAGAGAATCACTTCCCATAGTTCTTTTGATTTGAGCAATAATGGGTTTCTTTGATCCAATAGTTGATCAGGTAGACTGAGATCTTCTTTTGCATGAGAATTCCTCGAGTCATTAGATTTGTTTTACTTTTCACTTCCTCAGAGAGAAAAGAGAGAGAGGGATTTTTTTTAGATTCCCTACAGTGTAGAAACAGGCCCTTCAGCCCAACCAGTCCACACCGACCCTCCAAAGAGCAACCCACCCAGACCCATTCACCCCTAACACTACGGGCAATTTAGCATGGCCAATTCAACTAACCTACACATCCTTAGACTGTGGGAGGAAACCGGAGCACCCGGAGGAAACCCACGCAGATACGGGGAGAACGTGCAAACTCCACACAGTCAGTCGACTGAGGCGGGAATTGAACCGGGGTCCCTGGTGCTGTGAGGCAGCAGTGCTAACCACTGTGCTGTCCACTGTGTGAAAATAAAACGTGCTGGAGATTAGTGGGTCAGGCAGCATCCATGGAGATAGAGCAAGCTAACGTTTCGAATTTAGATGACTCTTCATCTGAGATCTGATTTAGACTCGAACCATTAGCTCACTCTCTCCCTACAGATGCTGCCTGAGCCACTGTGATCTCCAGGATTTGTTGTTTTCATTACAAATTCCAGCATCTGCAGGAACTTGCTCTGACAGTTTCTGTTTGCCAGCCCTGGTGTTTCTGCCGGTGCTGTCCTCAGGCTGACAGCTGTCATCAAGCTCTTCCTCTCATTCCTGTCTCATTCCTGATGAAGGGCTTTTGCCCAAAACGTCGATTCTCCTGCTCCTTGGATGCTGCCTGACCTGCTGTGCTTTTCCAGCACCACTCTAATCAAGCTCATCCTTCCCTATCATAGATTCCAGGTGCTGCTCTGTCTCAATAATATAACACCTTCACTGCTCCAAAAGCAACATAGCTGATTTCTGCTAAAATTCAAACCGTGTCATTTTTGGTGAATTGCAGCAGATGGGGAGATACTAAATGAGTATTTCGCATCAGTGTTTACTGTGGAGAAGATCATGGAAGAAACAAAATGTAGGGAAATAGATGGTGACATCTTGAAAAATGTCCATATTACAGAGGAGGAAGTGCTGGATGTTTTGAAATGCATAAAAGTGGTAAATCCCCAGGACCTGATCAGGTGTACCCTAGAACTCTGTGGGAAGTTAGAGAAGTGATTGCTGGGCCCCTTGCTGAGATATTTGTATCATCGATAGTCACAGGTGAGGTGCTGGAAGACTGGAGGTTGGCTAACGTGGTGCCATTGTTTAAGGAGGGCAGTAAAGACAAGCCAGGGAACTATAGACCAGTGAGCCTGATGTCGGTG
>NC_057730.1:57568064-57571779 GCF_004010195.1 Chiloscyllium plagiosum | reverse complement strand
CCAGGGTTGGAGTATTTGAGCTACAGGGAGAGGCTGAACAGGCTGGGGCTGTTTTCCCTGGAGCGTCGGAGGCTGAGGGGTGACCTTATAGAGGTTTATAAAATCATGAGGGGCATGGATAGGATAAATAGGCAAGTCTTTTCCCTGGGGTGGGGGTGTCCTGAACGAGAGGGCATAGCTTTAGGGTGAGAGGGGAAAGATATAAAAAGGACCTAAGTTGCAACTTTTTCACGCAGAGGGTGGTACGTGAATGGAATGAGCTGTCAGAGGAAGTGGAGGATGCTGGTACAATTGCAACATTTATAAGTTGTATGGATGGGTACATGAATAGGAAGGGTTTGGAGGGATATGGGCCAAGTGCTGGCAAATGGGACTAGATTGGATTAGGATATCTGGTTGACATGCACAAGTTAGACCAAAGGCTCTGTTTCCATGCTGTACATCTCTATGACTCTATTGACTGTTCCTCCCCATTAATCATAGCAAGCTTCTCTTTGCAAGTTGCCCCCTTTTCTCAGTACCACTTCTCTATGGCACCCCACTCGTCCTTTCTTCCTTCTCAGTAGAGACAGAAGCATTTATCACTGCCAGGAATCAGCATTCCCAGCATCACCTCGATTTCTAAAGCGCAGCCATACATGAGCTGGAATTCTGTCTGCCAGCAGTTATCCTTCATAATTTAGTCGCAGGAAAACCAGCCAAGCATTTAGAAATCCAGAATATAATCAATCAGAGACCCATGCCTTTGTGAAAAGGAAATCAAGCCTGACAATTTATTCCAGTTCACTGAGGAGGTAACATGCAGGTTGTTGACTTGCTCGCTGAGATGGTAAGTTTGTTTAGAGATGTTTCATCACTGTACTGAGTAACATCATCAGTGCACCTCTCGTGAAGTGTTAGTGTTCTGTCCCACTTGCTATTTATGTGTGTCGGTTTGCTGAGGTGGGTAGTATCATTTCCAGTTTTATTTCTTAGTGGTTGGTATATGGGGTCTAATCTGCATTTTTGTTATTGGAGTGTCAGGTTGATAAAGGGAAACTAGTAGGTGTAATATATTTGGATTTATAAAAGGCATTTGATAAGGTACCTCACATGAGGCTACTTAATAAGATAAGAGCCCATTGGTGTTAGGGGCAGTATATCAACATGGATCAGCGAACTATTAAGTTCCAAGAATTGGGATAAAGTGACATTTTCAACCTGATAACCTGTAACTAGTGGCGTGCCACAGGGATCAACGCTGGGGTCATGCTTATGAACAGAAGAAATGAATGAGTTAAATGAGAAAAGAGCAAGTTTGCAGATGGTACAAAAATAGATTGGAAGACAAGCAATGAGGATGATACCAGGAGTTAACAGAGGGATACAGACAGGTTAAGGGAATGACCGATGGGATATACTGTGGGATAACGTCAAGTTATGGATGAGTTGGACCAAAGGCTCTGTTTCTGTGCTGTATAATCTCTATAACTCGGACAGAGACATTGTTTTATAGTTCAGATTTCCGGAGAATTGGGCAGGCACATGGTGTGTGGGATACAAGGTGAAGAAGTATTGTAAACATGTTTTTGTGGAAATAATGAGGAGGGGATGGAATTAGAGGGAGCAGGTTTGATGTAGCTGCAAAAACAGAGAAAGCTGAGTATTCAGAGACAACAGTCTGAGGATAGCTTCTAAAGTCAATCAGCTGACAAGAAAACACACCAAATCTCTGCCTTGTGAACTGATAAATAGAGTACAAGCACCAAGAAATTAACCTACAGCTTTACACTGGGTGGGTGGGTCTCAGTATTTCACCCAGGTCTGAATGTAACATTTGCACAAAGCTGTCCAGAGCTGTGAGGGGATGTGATGGGATTGGCTGCAATATCCCAGCAGGACAGAGGGGAATTGTGCAAAAACCTGAGAAGATCAGTCTGTAAGTCCTGGAGCAGATTGAGTTTATTAGTAATCTAATAGTGGTGTCCAAGCTGATGAGGTCCTCTATATCCGCAGGGCTGTGAATGTTCTTTTATTCAGTTGTGAGATGTGGGCATCACTGACTGGTCAGTTTTTTATTACTCATCCCTAATTGCCCCTTGAGAAGGTGGGGGTAAGCTGCCTTCTTGAACCGCTGCAGTCCATGTGCTGTGGGTTGACCCACAATGCCCTGTGGGAGGGAGTTCCGGGACTGTGACCCACGCACTGGCAGTTCAGAAGAAGTGCCAAATAAGCAGCAGCACCTATTGGTCCGTGTGACTCCATTCTGAGGTTTACTCTTATCTTCTGTTGGTTGAAGAGGGTTTCCGTGGGGCACCTGTGATTTCCCTTTATACTTCAAATTGTCAAAGATAAAATCTTCTTTCACATTTGACAGGATTTGCAGCCTGTTTCACAATTTAACAGGAACAGGAAGAGGCCATTCAGCCCCTCATGCTTGTTCCATTCTTTGCTTATGTTGTTGTCAGTGTCCAAATTATACTGACACTCCCCCCTGTCCCTTACATCCTATGTCATAAATCTGACTGGTACAGTGGCTCGGTGGTTATCACTGCTACCTCACAGCACCAGGGACTCAGGTTCAATCCCAGCCTCGGGCTGTGGCTGTTGGTCTGTGTGGAGATTGCACATTCTCCCCGTATCTGCGTGGGTTTCCTCCGGGTGCTCCGGATTCCTCCCACAGTCCAAAGATGTGCAGGTTAGGGTGGATCAGCCATGCTAAATTACTCCATAGTGTTCAGGGATATGCAGGTTAGGGTGGATTGACCATGGGAAATGTGGGTTACAGGGTAGGAGCTGGGACCGGGTGGGTTCTTTTTGGAGGGTTGGTGTGGAGCCAATGGGCCGAATGGTTTCTTTCTACACTGTAGGGTTCAGCGACTTCAGTAATGATCTGAGGACCCAGGATTGAATCCAGCCAGAGCTGATGGTACAACTTGGATTCAATTAAGGTGGCATGGTGGCTCAGTGGTTAGCACTACTGCCTCACAGCACCAGGGACCCAGGTTCAATTCCAGCCTCGGGCGACTGTCTGTGTGGAGTTTGAACATTCTCCCTGTGTCTGCGTGAGTTTCCTCCGGGTGCTCCGATTTCCTCCCACTGTCCAAAGATGTGCAAGTCAAGTGAATTGGCCATGTTAAACTGCCCGTAGTGTTAGGTGCATTAGTCAGGGGTAAATGATATAGGGTAGGGGAATGGGTCTGGGTGGGTTACTCTTCGGAGGGTCGGTGTGAACTTGTTGGGCTGAAGGGCCTGTTTTCACACTGTAGGGAATCTAATCTAATCTAAAAAACTCCCTTAGTATTAAGTGTCGATAGATTCCAAAGACTAGTGGATCAAATCAAACTACATATCCCTTTGAGTGTGTTAAGAATGATCAGCAAGCTGTTTGTGATGCACAGAATCCCTAGTGTCGAAGCAGACCACTGAGTCCACACTAACTCTCCCTGCACACACCCACCCCTGTCTTCACTGTAACCCCACATTCCCATAACTAATCCAACTACCCTGCACATTATTGGGCTGTGAGAGAAAATGACAGCACCCGGAGGGAATCCATGCAGACACGGGGAGAAACATGCAAACTCCACCTGAGGCTGCAAGACTCAGAGACTGGGTCCTCTTTAAGAAAGGTGTGTGTGAGAGAAGGGGGTGTGTGGGGAAGTAGGGGGAGGGGGTGTGTGGGGAAGTAGGGGGAGGGGGTGGGGGTGGGGGAGGAGGAGGGGATTGGGGGGGT
>NC_057730.1:57548613-57566618 GCF_004010195.1 Chiloscyllium plagiosum | reverse complement strand
GAGAGAGAGGAGGCAGAGCGAGAGAAGGAAGGAGAGAGAGAGGAGGGAGAGAGAGAAGGGAGAGAGAGAGAGAGAGGAGGGAGGGAAAGAGGAGGCAGAGAAGGAGGGAGGGAGAGAAGCGAGGGACAGAGAAAAGGGAGAGGGAGGGCGGTGGGGCTCTGTTCCGATGCCGGCTCCCGGGGCTGGCTGGCGGGGGGACTCTGGGGATTGAGCTCAGAGCCGTGACGCCATGCCCGGCCATTCGGGCCGTCGCTGCCGCCTGTTCTGGCTCCTGGCGAGCTGCCTGAGTGCCGCCTTCCTGTGCCTGAGGAGCGAGCTGGCCACTCAGCCCGAAGAGGAGCCTAGCCCATTGCCTGTGCTGCAGCTGTCCCTGGCTTTCCTGCTCTGTTACTCTCTGATCAAATCCTGGTGTCCAGTGTGTCCTCACCAGCCTTGCCCTGTGCTGGCACCGTCCGCCTCTCTCGCCAGGAAGGCCGCCCTGGAGAGTTACTATGAGCAGCGGCTGAAAGTCTCCCCCCATGTGCTGGGTCACAGCCGGGCCCATGTCAGTCAGATTGTGGGTGAGCTGCTCAGGGTGGGCAGGGCTGAGCAGGACGGGGGCACACTGGCATTCCGTGGAGATTTCCTGCAGATTGGCAGCACCTGGGAACAACATCAGACCAACAGCCCGGACTGCTTCGACCTCCTGGTGCCCATAAAAGTGCCCCAAGTCCTGCAGCTGGACGCCAGCTTCCAGCCGGGCGCCCAGTCCGTGCCCCTCTCCCTGGGGGGTACAGCCATCTGCAGAGTGAAGCCATGCAGTAAGCCGGAGGGGGCACGCTGCAGGAGGGAGTTCCTGGAGAGTTTCTGTGTCCGCTTTGAGAAGCAGCGGGCCCTGTCCTCTGCCCAGGTACTCAGCTGGTTCCATGCCAAGGTGCTGCGCTGCCTGAGGGTCATCCGCTTCCAGTGGGAACAGCGCTGCTCCATCAGCCTGGTCCCTCACCGAGACCAGCTCATCCTCAAACTGCTGCCCAGAGCGGACTATCTTTGCTGCCACATCTCCCTGTCTGTCAGGCTGATCCCTGCTCTGCATGTCGGGGATTCCGTCTTCCTGGTGGCTGAGAGTTACAGAGGGAAGGATTTACTGCTCCCTGCTCTCACACCGGGCACCCTCTGGGCTGTGTACCTCTCCAAACACGAGCACAAGTTTCTGAACTGGCTCAGAGCGCAAACGCCGAGCAATTCCTGCCACCTCAAGTGTCTGCAGTTGATGAAAGTTCTCCGGGACCTGGGCTGCAGGGAGTTTGACCAGCGGTTCTCAGTTCAGTGGAACACCATCCTGTGTACCTACAACATGAAGACGGCGCTTTTCCACTTGCTCCTGAAAGGTCCCCTGGATGCCTGGGATGAGAGATTCCTCATGGAGAGGCTGCAAGACCTGGTCCTGTTTTGGAGGGAGCGGTTACAGAAACAGGAACTGATGCATTTTTTCCTGGGGAATAAGAACGTCCCGGATTTCCTCACGGTGCCCAGGAAGATTAAGGAAGTGTTGCCGGTGAATCTGCTGGCGGGCTTTGATGCTGCTCTCTTGGACCTGGTCTCCTTTCAGCTGCTGAAAACATGGAATTGTGCCCATCTCATTATGAAGCTACACAATCACAAACACTCTCCGAGAAATTACTAAGAGACGCCGAAATCTGAAACTGCCTTCAATATAGCAAATGTCAACCCGCCCTACTGCTCCTCTCTGCTAGGTCGGTCATTTTAATTTATTGCATGTCATTTTAAGTGACACATCAGTATTATGTCTGATCTGGTCAAAACATTGTGTCTCAAAAACATGTCTCCCCCACAGCCACTTCAGATTCCAAAAGTTATCTCCTGTTTCTCTCTCTCTCTCTGCATTGAAGCTGCCAGACCTGCTGAGTTTTTTCAGCAATTTCACTATTTGTTTCATTACTTTAACTGTTCTCTGTTCAGGAAGAAAGCAAGTCAGTATTTTATATCAAAAATGGTTTTATTTGAATGTGTACATTTTTAACACATAATTTATTATTTTGTTAATAAATAATTTGAAGGATTTCCTTGCTTTCTGCTGTTTTCTATCAATGCTTAGGGTCAGCAGTGGGGCATTATTCAAATGAAGCTTGAACTAACAACACAAGCTTTTGTATGTGATGTGGTGATACTGGCGACAAAATATCGGTGAGAAAAGCAACTCAAAAGGCACAGGTTGGTGGTGACGCATTCCAGGATTTTCTCTCACCATCTCTCACATTTTGTGCTGCTGTGTAAGATTTGTTTTATCATAATGTTTCATTTCACTCTCATTCAGGGCACTACCTGAATGGGTGGGTGGCACAGTGGTTAGCACTGCTGCCTCACAGCGCCAGAGACCTGGGTTAGATTCCCGCCTCTGGTGACTGACTGTGTGGAGTTTGCACGTTCTCCCCGTGTCTGCGTGGGTTTCCTCCGGGTGCTCCGGTTTCCTCCCACAGTCCAAAGATGTGCAGGGTCAGGTGAATTGGCCATGCTAAATTGCCCGTAGTGTTAGGTAAGGGGTAAATGTAGGGGTATGGGTGGGTTGCGCTTCGGCGGGTCGGTGTGGACTTGTTGGGCTGAAGGGCCTGTTTTCACACTGTAATGTAATGTAATCTAATCTAATCTACCGACAAGAAATTCTCAAGGTCAAAAAATGTATCAGAGGAGAGTGCTGATTGGTTGGCAAGTGGATTCTGATTGTAGAGAGTTTATTGTACAGAATACACCAGTTAGACGATGACTGACAGTTAACTGTCAAGCTTTGTTTAAATGTAATCCTGGAAGGTTGACTGTATGCAAAGTCAGAAATTGCATGACCCCAGGTTATGATCCAAAGGTTTATTTGAAATCACAAGCTTTCGGAGCACTGCTCCTTTGTCAGGTGGGGTGATGGCAGTCCATCCCTGACACCTCCGCATAATGACTCTAGTCAAGGCATTGTTCGGAGGAATTAGCTTTCACCTTTTCAATTCAGTTTAAACAAGCATAGAGTGTATATGTTTTGTTATCATCTTCAAAGATCAGGGAGCTCTGGATTAATATTGGTAGTTTGCAGTGAACACAGGAACCCGATAAAGTTTGGCTGTCAGCTGTCAGTCATCATCGAGCTGGTATCTTCTCCATGGAAATGCTTCTACCAATCAGAGTCTGCTTGCCAACCAGTGAGTGTGTTTCTCCCATGCAGTGTAAACCTGCTGTTTCCCCTTTAGTTTGATATTTCTTGTGACTTGTTCTGACCAGTGCAAGATGGAAAACTCAATTAAAATATCTTTTAGCAGCCCTCCAATTCTGTCCTACCAAAACAATAATTGTACAAATCATTAAAACATGTCAGTGTCGTAACCTTCTGCTGCCCCCGCAGGATCCCCCATAAACAGAAAACCTGCAACCGAGAATTGCCTTCAGCCTGGAATTGTGTAACACCATTGTGCCTTTTCTATCTCTTTGCCACATGACCCATTGTGCTGGTTTTGCATTTACAGATCCTGTTCTGGCTTATTTATCTAATAATGACTTTCTCGGGATGGGTCGATGCAGTGAGCAGTAATTCTGAGGCTTTGCTGAGATGCTTGGTAGAGATGAATGGTGCTGAACCTCCAGCCACTAAAACAGGCGAGGACAACTTCCAGTAATCCAAGGCCCATTCCATGATCGTATCTAGTATCTGCCCATTATTCACAACTATTTGGCAGTTTGATCAATTTAAATATATGATTTTCATCCCTTAATGCTTAAATGGATTGCATATTAACAACATGTGGACAACTGGTACATTTTTAAATAATTTATATTTGATTCCAGCATGCTGGTATTTGAATTATTTTTCATTTTCTGCAATTAATTTATAAATCCAAATGTTTGTTTGGTCTCACCCGTAGTCATATCTTAACGGTCACGGTGTTTATCCAGGTATCTGAGTTAAACAAAGTGAATACCTGTGTGTGTGTGTGTGTGGGTGAATGGGTGTGTGTGTGTGTGTGTGTGGGTGTGTGGGTGTGTGTGTGGGTGTGTGTGTGGGTGGAGGGGATGCAAAGAAGTTCATAAGCCACTGTCAGTGGCAAAATATGATCCATGGAAGCATCAATGTGTTACAAATCGCTCTCTAATGTGATTGCAAGTAATGTATTGAAAATTGATTGTGAAATGCTGAATGCATGGAATGTCAGTAGTTTAAGCATCACATTTTGATAAGTTGTCTGATTTGTACGGAATATCTGCTACAATGCAATGCAGACTGTGTTACAATCAGTTTGGCCTGTCTCAGTGTTTTAGGTTAAACTGCTCATAACCAGTTTCATGTTCTTATAACTTCCATTTTATTTACTCTGTGTGTTTTAGTCTTTCATTTCCCATTCATACTTTCAAACTTATTGATGACATGACCTTCTCAATATATTAGAGGAAGTGGTAGATGCACAGGTACAGGTACAACATTTAAAAGACATTGGACAGGTATGTGAATAGGAAAGATTTGGAGGGATATGGGCCAAATACAGGCAAATGGGAAACAAAAACAGAAGTTGCTGGAAAAGCTCAGCAGATCTGGCAGCATTTGTGAAGAGAAATCAAAGTTAATATTTCGGATCCGGTGACCCTTCCTCTGAACGTTTCTGAGGAAGGGTCACTTAACACAAAATGTTAATTCTATTTCTCTCCACAGATGCTGCCAGACCTGCTGAGCTTTTCCTGCAATTTCTGTTTTTATTTCTGATTTACAGCATCCGCAGTCAGTTTGGGAAACCTGGTCAGCAGTGACAAGGTGGACCGAACAACATAGAACAATACAGCGTAGAACAGGCCCTTCGGCCCTCGATGTTGCGCCGAGCTGTGAACTATTCTAAGCTCATCCCCCTACACTATCCCAAAATCATCCATGTGCTTATCCAAGGATTGTTTAAATCTCCCTAATGTGGCTGAGTTAACTACACTGGCAGGTAAGGCATTCCGCACCCTTACCACTCTCTGTGTAAAGAACCTGCCTCTGACATCTGTCTTAAATCTATCACCCCTCAATTTGCAGCTATGCCCCCTCGTACAAGCTGACGTCATCATCCTAGGAAAAAGACTTTCACTATCTACCCAATCTAATCCTCTGATCATCTTGTATGTCTCTATCAAATCCCCTCTTAGCCACCTTCTTTCCAATGAGAACAGACCCAAGTCTCTCAGCCTTTCCTCATAAGACCTTCCCCCCCAGACCAGGCAACATCCAGGTAAATCTCCTCTGCACCTTTTCCAATGCTTCCACATCCTTCCCGAAATATGGGGACCAGAACTGTACACAATATTCCAAGTGTGGCCGCACCAGCATTTTGTATAGTCGCAGCATGACAACATGGCTCCGGAACTCAATCCCTCTACCAATAAAGCCTAACACACCGTATGCCTTCTTAACAGCACTAACAATCTGGGTGGCAACTTTCAGGAATCTATGTACGTGGACTCCAAGATCCCTCTGCACATCCACACTACCAAGATCTTTCCATTGACCAAGTACTCTGCCTTCCTGCTAATCTTCCCAAATTGCATCACCTCACATTTAGCTGCATTGAACTCCATTTGCCACCTCTCAGCCCAATTCCTGAATATTTTCCATCAACCACCACTCGCTGCCTTCTTTCAGAAAGCCAGTTTCTAATCCAAGCTGCTAAATCACCCTCAATCCCATGCCTCCGCATTTTCTCCAACAGCCTACCATGTGGACCCTTATCAAAGGCTTTACTGAAGTCCATGTACACCATGTCAACTACCCTACCCTCATCCACATGCTTGGTCACCTTCTCAAAAAACTCAATGAGGTTTGTGAGACATGACCTGCCTTTGATGAAACAATGTTGACTATCTGCAATCAAATTGTTGCTTGCTAGATGATTATAAATCTTATCTCTTATAATCCTTTCCAAAACATTTCCTACAACAGAAGTAAAGCTCACTGGTCTGTTTGTTTCTGTGCTGTATGACTCTATGACAACCATGATAATGGATATAGGGACATATTAACAGGAGCGTGGTTCATTCTGTTATTTCTCTCTTGCTGTATATATCTTCCAGGTAGTCAAATAACACAAGAGTCATACTTAATGCAGACACACTGAGATTAGGAGTTTGTTCAGATTTTCTTGAGATGCTGTTAGAATTTGGAAGTTTGTGATCACAGGTGACACTACTTGCAGGAAATTTTCAGATATTTTATTCAGCTGTTAACCAGCAGATTAGCTAGTTCTGAAGAAAGGTCATTGGACTCGAAGGTCACTTGACTCTATCTCTCTCTCCACAGATACTGCCAGACCTGTTGAGTTTCTCCAGTAATTTCTGTTTTGGTTTCAGATCTTCAGTTCTCTGTTTTATTGTAGCTCAGATACATTGGTTAATTAAGCAGCGATATGTACAACCTGTGATAATAGAGGATGGTTGACATAGCAGAGGACAAACAAGCAGTTCATGAGGAGTGTGTCACTCTCATTAAAGTTGTGAAGACAGCAACTTGCTCTCTAACCAAAGTGGGAAAGTCTTTCCTCAACTGTTTCTGGTCCATCTTCCATTGAAAGAAGACAGCTCCCTGATAATGACTTCTCTCCTGCCTCCGAGCAGATGTGGATAAGCTCTATTTTTGGCAATTGACACTCTCTCAATCACCTGTCTTAATCCTCAAGCCAATGAGCATAGGATAGCTACCCTCAATGTCTGAATAACTGATGTCCCTCTGCCCATCTTCATCCAAAGGTTAGTTTTCATTGTTCTCGGGAGAAATATTTTTCTGAACATCAGATTGCTTATAAGGTACTGGCGCCAGATAATTATTTGATGACAACTGCTGGAGTACAGTGGCCTGGTGGTTTTATTGGCATCTTGTTTTGTTGTTTATTAGAAATTGTTTCTGTTTGCAGAAAGGAAGGAAGTGCTGAGGCAGCCGTTATATGAAGTCTCATGCTACACAGGAAATACTAAAAAGTTCAGTTTTAAAGTGATTCCAATTTCTGATAATAGGCAATTTTCTTCAGCAAGGGAAACATTTTGACTTAATTTGTACATAAAACAAATCCCTAGGCTCTTGGAATATCCTGTTCAATCGATAAAGGCCCTTTTAATTTCTGTTACGTTTTTCAGTAAAATATGCAAACAATCAGTTGGTAAACATAGACTTTGTGTGGCTATGATGATTGGCATATTCCTTGCTAAACATAGATGGAAAACTCCATGCACTAAGGCAGTCAGAAGGCCGTGTACTGAGAGGTAGGTGCTGATGGAGGTTTCTATCAGGAGGTAAGACTGTGGAACGATTTGTAAAACACGATAGTGACTCATAGAGATGTACAGCACGGAAACAGACCCTTTGGTCCAACTCAACCATGCCAGCCAGGTATCCTAAATTAATCTAGTCCCATTTACCAGCACTTGACCCATATCCCTCTAAACCCTTCCTATTCTTATACCCATTCAGATACCTTTTAAAAGTTATAATTGTACCAGCCTCCACCAATTCCTCTGGCAGCTCATGCCATACACACACCATTCTCTGCGTGAAAATGTTGCCCCTTAGGTCTGTTTTATATCTTCCCCCTCTCACTGTAAACCCATGCCCTCTAGTTCTGGACTCCCCCACCCTAGGGAAAAGACCTTGTCTGTTTACCCTATCCATGCCCTTCATGATTTTATAAACCTCTAACAAGGTCACCTTTCAGCCTCTCACACTCCAGGGAAAACAGCCCCAGCCTGTTCAGCATCTCCCTGTAACTCAAACCCTCCAACCCTGGCAACATTCTTGTAAATCTTTACTGGACCCTTTCAAGTTTCACAATATTCCAACAGTGGCCTATACACCTGCAACATGACCTCCCAATTCCTATACTCAGTGCTCTGACCAATAAAGGAAAGCATACCAAACGCCTTCTTCACTATCCTATCTACCTGTGACTCCACTTTCAAGGAGCTATGAACCTGATATGGGAGCTATGAACAAGGTCTCTTTGTTTAGCTCTCCTTTGAATTCAGTGAACCAGTTTAAGTTGGGGAAGTCTGCAAGACTTTCTTCAGGATAGAATGAAGGTAGTGAAGGTTTGGGAGAGTTTAAATTTATTGAGGCCAGAACCGAAGCCTCAAAGTGTGAAAAAAGTTGAGTGGATAGAAGGAGGAAGGTCTTGGTGCAGCTTGCCTGCTCCCTTGCTGCTGCTGCTGCCATGTTGCTGAGGTATAAATGGGCATTTTTAATCACGGGTGGATTGTGAACAATCCTGTTTGGCCTGGATTAACATCGAAGCTGCAATTTGGAATCAGGAGTTGAGTGTAATGATGGTAGTGGAGACTTAGAAATCCTCTATGTTTAAAATTTTAAATCTATGTTGGAAAAGATTTGTTGTGTATCTATCACTTGAATAAACACCCGTAGAGTAGATTGGTGGGAAGATAGAGTGAACATCATAGGTATTAATTTGGAAACTTGTTATGTGTCTGTGGAAATTGCTACTGAATAGTAGCGAGTAACAGACCAAAAGGATTGGGCTAAGGCTGGAGTCAGATTTATCTAAACCTTTCACACCCTCCCAAGAGCATCCGGGCAATTTAAAGGAACTTTGGAAACCCAATATCCATTAAGGAGAGAATCTGCTTAAGTATACTGCTTAGTTACAGAATTGAGAAAACTGGCTCTCACCATATATGCTCTCTGAATCAGGGGATGCTCAAACATTCAAGACAGAATTATTGAAAGTTTTTCAATTGCACTCACTGTGTGCAGTGTACAATTCCTGCTCAGGAACATGCATCCACCCTCCTGAGTTAATGAGTATTTACTTTGTAAGTAGATGATGTGTAATATTAATTAGAAGCTGCAATATGGGCTCTCTGTATGTGTTTGGTTTTATAAAACAGGATTGTACAGGAGGAACTGAGAGCAATGACGCATCAGCTGAGGCATTTCTGACTTGAAGAAAGCCAAATGTGCTCCCAGTACAGACAACCCAATTTCCTTAAATAAAAAAAACTTCTTCTAATATTTCTACACTTCCAAATTTAATAAAAGATTGGACAATGGGAAGAATCCTATGGAGGTACAGGAAAAGGTTATACTTTGCTGCTATCGAAAATAAAGAGCTATTTTTAAAAGTTAGCTGTTGCTTTATCGAACTGAAAACTACAAAGTCGTGACGTGGTCTGACAAAAATATTCAGGGTAGATTGTATGTTGGACATGATCAGAGCAGCTTTTCTTAGCTGAGCCAGAAGTTTTGATCTTTCAAGGTGTTTATGGTTTTTGCTCAGAGTTCCCGGCTAACTGATTTTTGGGTTTGCAGTGTTTATTTTTGCAGATTTTGATTTGCATCAAATGTAATTGCTTTCCCTGGGATTGGGACTGGGACACATCAATGCTTTCAATGAGACTGTTTATGTTCACGCAACCTCCCAGATGTCGCCCACTTGTCGAGACTATTGCTTTCCTGTTGGTTGGCAGGCGATAGTGTCTCTCCTTGGACCTTGCCATGTTCACAAACTATTTCCTTCACAGCCTGAACAGCTATCGGTTGCTGGCCTGAGGATTCAATTTCTGTCCCTGTTTTTCCTGCTAAGAGGTTGCAAGAAAGTTTGGATTCAGCCAAGGAAAAGATTCCAGTGGAAAAAAAGTTTTTGTACCACTAAAAAGTTTATTTTAATTTCAATGCTTTGACAATCTCTCATAGTAACACAGAGATATATTCAGGCTATATTCAGGATTTCAAATATTCAGTTTTCTGGGTTTTTTTTCAATGCTTCTGAAATGCACTTACTCTCTCTTCCAGGAGAGCTCTTAGTGGGTCAACACAAAACTACACAACTTTTTATATTTGATGCTATTTTATGACAGTGTACAGTTCATTGACTGTAACATTCAATTTAGTTGTCTGGTTACTAATATTTTGCATAGTACAGCACCACTACATGATAGATCTGAGTCACCCAGTACAGCCTTGGACGTGTCTAGCTTCTGAAATATTTCTGCTCAACTCTTCTACGGTCGAGATATTTTGAAAACAGTATAAACCTTTTTTTTACAGAGTCGTTGAATCCGGACAGTGTGGAAACAGGCCATTTGGCCCAACAAGTCTATACCAATCCTCAGAAGAATATCCTACCCTGACCCATTCCCCTATCCTATTACTCTGCATTTACCCCTGACTATTGCACCTAACCAACTCATCCCTGAACATTACAGGCAATTTAGCATGGCCAATTCACCTAACCTGCACATCTTTTAACAAGGGAGGAAACCAGAGCACTCAGAGGAAACCCACGCAGACACGGGGAGAATGTACAAACTCCACACAGATAGTTGCCTGAGGGTGGAATCGAACATGAGTCCCTGCCACTGTGAGGCAGCAAGTAAGTTATTCTTTCAGGATGTCTGGAAAAATATGAACTTATTAGTGATAGGCAACATGGGAAGATTGTGTCTCACAAATTTGACTGAGTTTTTTGAGAAAGTGACAAAGCTGATTGATGAAGGCAGGGCTGTAGTTGGTGTCTCCATGAACTTTAGCGCGGCCTTTAATAAGATTCCTCATGGCAGGCTGATACAAAAGGTGAAATCATGTGCCATCTTCAGTGAGCTGGTAAGATGGATACAGGACTGGCTTTGTCATGGAAGACAAAGAGTAGCGATGGAAAGGTGTTTTTCTGAGTGAAGGTCTGTGCCCATTGGTGTTATTGAATCCTTCACCCTGGGAAAAAGCTTGTCTCTGTCCACCTGTCTATACCCTTCATGATTGTGTAGACCTCTATCAGGTCACCCCTCAATCTCCTTTTTTCTAATGAAAACAATCCTAACCTACTCAGCCTCTTTTCATAGCTATTATCTTCCATACCAGGCAACATCCTCGTAAACCTTCTCTGCACCCTCTCCAAAGCGTCCACATCCTTTTGGTAATGTGGTGAACCAACATCTTGTACAATTTTAACATGACCTGCCAGCTCTTATATGCAATACCCTGTCCGATGAAGGCAAGCATACCATATGCCTTCTTGACCACTCTATCCACCTATGCAGCCACCGTCAGGGTATGTGGACCTGCACTCCCAGATCTCTATGCTCATCAACTTTTCCCAAGGCTCTTCTGTTTTTAGTACAGTTTGCTCCAGAATTAGACTTCCCAAAATACATCACCTCACATTTGCCTGGATTGTACTCCATCTACCACATCTCCGCCCAACTCTCCAGTCTATCTATATTCTCCTGTATTTTTTGACAGTCCCCTATGCTTTCTGCTACTCCACCAATCTTTGTGTCACCTGCAAACTTACTGATCAGACTAACAGTGCCCTCTTCCAATCATTTATTTCTATCACTGTGCATTTTGCTATCACAATGCGAATTCACTAACATGATTGACGATTTGGTGGCAGTAAAGGGCAAACTTTTAAAACGTGTGTTGGCTTAAACGTGTTTACATTGCCAACACTTTAAGTGCTGTTTCTAAAGCCCAATTTTTCTATAATGTGGGGTTGCACAAGAACACATCGCGTTGTAGAAGAACTACATGTACATTTACAATAATGCCTTCTACACCAATAATGTGGTGTGTGAGAATTGCAGACAACAGATGAGATGCAATATAACTGAACTTGTGAGATGATTAAACTAATAATTTATAAAAGATAAGTTAGTTCCACCAGCAGAAATAATTATAATATATCACCCATATAATAATCAGTTTATTGCGCCACGATAATTTGTATTTACATAGAACTTTAACATAATGAAACATTCCAATGCACTTCACAGACATATTATAAAACAAAGTATGATCCCAAACCACAGGAGGAGATTTCAGCTTCAAGGACCAAAAGCTTGATGAAAGAAGTAAGTTTTAGCAATTGTCTTAAAGGGGAAAGGTGAGATGCAGAGGATCAGGGAGGGGTTTCCAGAGTTTGGTGACCAGGTCACTAACAATGCGGCAATTCTCAGACCCAAGTGGCCAGAATGAGAGGAGTCTAAATATTTCAGAGGGTTGTGGGATTGGAGGAGATCTCAGAGACAGGGAGGGACGAGGTGGAGGAGGAGAGATTTGGAAACAATGATGAGAACTTTAAAATTGAGGTGTGGCTTGACTCGCAGCCAATGTAGGTCAGAAAGCACGGTGGTAATAGGGGAGCAGGCTCATTCGGAGTTAAAAGGCAGTGTCCTGGGTGACCTCAAGTTTGTGGACTCCACAGGAAACAAAGCAATGGATGAAGGTTTCAGCAGTAGATGAGCTGAGTCTGTTCAAATTGATCGATATTATGAAGATAGACATAAGTGGCTTTGGACAGGCTCAATTCAGTGCCTGGGAAAGTAAGCAGGTTAACTCCTTCCCAGTTAGTTGGCAGGGAGATGAATCAGTGTCTCGGGAACTAGAATGAAATAATTATTTTTAAGTTTTACTCCCTTATTTTTTCATGAACATTGAACTAGAGCTTTGCAATTAACGACACTTTTAAGAAGCTTTATGTTTTGTTGGAAAAAAAATCTATGAGGTGCACATAGGGTGGCAAGTAACCAGAGAGATCATTAGAAACTAGAAGTGGAAGAAAAAAATGTGGAGATAAAGGGGTTACTAAACAGAGACAGTGAGCAGAATAAATGCTTGTGAAATAATAACAAAAAAAAAGACATGAGGAAAAAGGGAAATAGATGCACTAATGAACATGATTTTCACCACAGGGGAAGTTAAAAGAAAGACTCAGTTTCCATTTGTGCATCATCTGAATTAAATTCAGCACTTGGATATACAGAAATGTAATACTAAGTATTTAATGGGGTCACTTTGTCTTTTCAGTTGTGTTAAACAGTTTTTAGTATTGCTGAGAAAATACATTTTTGTGAAGCTTTACACTCATCAGGACACTTTTGCAAGAATACCAATTCAAGGGGAAAATCAACATTGATGCTGCATGAGAGAAGAGTGATGATTGGTTAGCATGTGAACTGCGATTGGAAGAGGCATTACAGTGGAGAATAAACTCATTAATACAGATTGGCATTTAATGTCCAGGCTTTATTTAATTCTAAACAGGCTGGTTGACTGATTAGGCAGGGCACTGCACTGAGAAGTGAACGAGGAAATGGTTGTCACTTATTTTGTCGAGTTGAACCAGGCTGTGGGTTCGTGTTCCTTCTGTCTGCAAACAGCAGGGCCTTGTGTATTAGTACATGTAGATTCCAGTCCATGCAGGCACACCACACTGCAAACCCCACAGACAGTCCTGAACTGGTGACAGTGCATTTCCTCACACACTCAGGATCATTGAGCAAATGCTGTCCGGTTTCAGAATCCTACTTAATGTTGCATGCTATGTTACAAGTTTTCCTATTGAGGGCTGGTTGAGTACAGACAATGCCATCCTTGTTGTGAACAGCCAAAATGATGTGCTGTTTGGTGTGATCTGCTTATGTTTAGGATATCAAGAGTGTGGTGCTGGAAAAGCTCTTCATCAGGAAGGGCTTTTGCCCGAAACATTGATTTTCCTGCACCTCGGATGCTGTCTGACCTGCTAACACTGGACTCTCGACTCTACTCTCCAGCAACTGCAGTCCTCACTTTTACCCTGTGTTTAGAATCACACTGGCACTGCAATTCATATCCCACATTATTCTTTAGTGTGACAGGCAGAAAGCATTGTTGATTAATGGCAGCATCTGGAAGTGGTGAACACCACTCATGGTGCTACTGCCTGGTAGAAAGTAGCAGCTACTTGGAAATGGCATCTTAACCGAAGCAGACAGGGCATTTTTCAGGACCAAGACTGAAATGGAGCTTTTATGAGTTTGTGTGATATACAATGAGAAATGATCTGATCAGGGTAATCCATTATCCAACAGAATGGCTTTGATGTGCCCTATTTCAGCATCAAGATTAATAAGTGTACGGGCTATTTTTAATGAGGTTATCAATAAGACCAATGTCTCAGTATGTGACGCTACAGAAACTGACCAGTGTAAACTGACCAGCGAAGGAGGGTTTTCAGTAGACTGTAGTAAAGAAACCCCTGCTCGATTCCTGAACTAACACATCAAGGAGAAGAAGCTGATTTGACTGATCCATTTCCAATCTGAATGTGAATGTAGGATGGAGCTCATTAAGACATAGCAGGAGATTCTTTCATGATGAGCACAGACCAAAACCTCAACAACATTCGCTTTTTTCAGCAATCCCACATTCCACATTACCAAACTATCCCACTTTTAGTCAACATTTCATTGCTTTTTAAAGAGTTATGGGTACCCAGGAGAGAGTTAATGTCATCATGTACTGCAGTTTAACTGCTTCTGTACTTACCAGTGTTACAACCAGACCTGGTGTTTCTGCAAGGGATCTATTAACTGTGAGGTTAATAGATCCCTTGTATTGCTCAGTTAGCCTATGTTTAGATTTTTGAGGGTTCCAATTTAAAAATAACCAGCAGCAAAGCTTTAGACTGGAACATGATAAAGGTTAAGTTGTTGCACAACTATTATTCAAAGTTACTCAGTACAAAGAGGGATAGTAACTGAAATATGGATACGAAGATTAAAAGAGGGTACAGGTGAAATAACACTGATACAGATGGCAATAAACCTGATTGCAGACTAGGACTGGTTATCTGAATTGAAAACTTGAAGTTACAGTTCAGCAGCAAAGTTGATTTCTGCAGTTGAATAGATGAAGATTTCTTCCAGGAGGGAAGAACAAGGAGGGGGTGGCAGCTTCTTTACTTCATTTTGATGACATTGCAGGCTGTGGCCATTCGCCTGCTTCATTCCTTTAGCTAGGCTACCTCTTTCCATCTCTCTATAGACAGTCTCCAACACAACCCCCACCCCCCAGCCCTGCCTTTTTGCTGTCTAAGACAGTTTTACTTCTTACTCTGTCTGATACATGTCAAAACAGGAGATGGCTGCTACACCAAGTTGTGATGAGTCATTGTTTCACAAAGCAAAGCCAGTTGTGCTGTCCATTCCCAAAAGGGGTCCTTCTACACTCTTTTTTCCCTCAGAAGCTTAGAATTCTCACACCATGAGAAAGGCCCATTGTGTTGCCCAAGAGTTAATCACATTCCAAAAGTCTCTCTTTGTGGTTGATACTGAGGAAACACATTCTTTCTGCTTTTTCCGGATGTACTGACTCAAGAAGCTGACCATGTGACTTCTAGCAACTGTATTTTTAGGCACCTTGTGTGCACTTAAAGAGAGATTTACCTTTTTACAAAATCTAGAATATATTTACATTGTTGTAATACTAGTCACTTGGAAGTGAATCTTACAAGCTCAGTGATCTGGGTTGTGATTTTCTGGTCATTTAGATATGACCTGAGTATCACTGGGTTGTGAGTAGGAAAGACAGCCTCCTTGTTTCTCGTGCCTCTGTGTAAACCTGTATAGTGGGCAATGTGAAACGTGACAGTGACTGTTCAGCACTCAGTTTGTCAGTTGATGCTCACTGTTTTGGGCTCAGACACAAGAATTAACTGCGTTGACAGCTTCAGACAGATTTCTTACCAGAAAGAAGCTGGTAGAAGGGAAAATGGATCTGATTTCCTTTGTTTGCAGAGTTACCCGGTTTTATAACCATGTCACATCCACTCTGCGTGATGACAGATGCTTAACTCCTTCAACTAATCACATTCTAACAGTCTGTTTGAGGTTCATACTGAGAAAACGGTTTTTCCCAGATGTACTGACTCAGGAAGGCATGGTCTCATGGTTGAGAGACCAGGGCAGCCATTTTTTCGGCACCTTGTGTACATTTAAAGAGAGATTGCCTTTTTACAAAATCTAGAATATATTTACATTGTTGTAATACTGGTCACTTGGAAGTGAACCTTACTATTGCTGTGATCTGGGTTGTGTTTTTCCGATATAATTTCTAAGTAAACAATACATGAGCCTGAATTTGTAACCAAATATTATAAACATACAAATCAGCAACAGAAATGTATAATTTACCATGATGTGAACTTTCCTTCAGGAAACAAGTCATGCGATTTGAGTCAACAAATTGGTTAATCCCATAAAATGTGGAAATGAATTTCTTTTATAGAGTGAACAATGTATTTTCTGGAACTTTTCAGTTAACGAATAGCAGCCAGCCTTAGCAACTCTCTAAAGAAAGACACAATGACAGAAGATTGCCTTTTTTAGAGAAATCTTTCAAAGCTAAACTGATTCAATTTTTAAAATATAGACAGCTGTTTCCTGTTGGCTGCAAAACCACAAAATGTGACAGGGAAAGAGAGAAACTCTGACAGAACTTTGCCTTCCTTCAGACAGATAGCAAGGGGTCCTTGGGCACTGAGCTGGCAATGACTAAATGGCTTCAGACTGAAGCCATTGACGATTATTTCAAATTGTGGGTAGCTGACATCATTCCCATGATTCAATGAATTCAGAATGAGTATTCAACAGTATTAAATGAAGCTGATCCTTCTACATAGCCCAGGATACTTGACAGGAAATGTAATCTTATCAATTAACCCATAGGGATAACTATTCACATCTTCAGAATGAGTAAGCAGTTACAGAACAGAAACTGTCTTGGATGGACCCTTGGAGAAATCTTGTCAGAGATTGAAGATCATAATAGCATAGAAAGATCCAAGATTTAAAAGGAATGCGAGCTATGAAAAGGGAAAACCCATTTTTCAACATTTTTGCCATAGCATGAAGTTTTTTGAGGTGTTAACATAATGGAGCTATTGGTATGTTCTGCTAGACAACTCTGCAGGCCTACTCACTCAGATGACCAGATGCCAAGTATGTGTCCAGATCAATGCCAGTAGTGCAGGTTCAATTCCTGTTTCAGATGAGGGACACTTTGGACCTGCCTCCAAGACTGGAAAGCAATGATAAATGACCACAGACAAAAACCACCAAGATAACAGCTAAGGATGAAACATCAGCTGATAAGGAGCCAAGCATCTGTCATCAGGCAGAGTGGATGTGACATGGCTATAAAACTGGGTAATACATCAAAATTAGTAAATCACAAATAAAGGAAATCAGATCCATTTTCCTTGCTACCATCTACTCCTCTTTCTGTAGGATAGTTAATTGGATGGTAAGAATCTGTCTGAAGCTATCAACACAATTAATTCTTGTGTCTGAGCCAAAACAGCAAGTATCAACTGACAAATTAACTGCTGAACAGTCACTGTCACGTTTCACATTGTCCACTATACAGGTTTACACAGAGGCACGAGGAACAAGGAGGCTGCCTTTCCTACTCATAACCCAGTGATACTGAGGTCAACTGGAGCCCATTCAAGAGCAGATGGGGAAATTGAAACTTGGAACAGCAGATCAATCGATAAACCCACAGACCTAATACAGCTTTGTAAATATAGCCCAAAAGATTCACTTACATTCTGAAACCAATGAAACCGTTCAGCTTCAGAGATGTGGTTCTAATGTGTAACTACATCATAAAAGATATCAAGTTAAAAAATTGGGAAACTTGGAGCTGACTGATGTTGGTGAAATTGTACTGCAAGTATCTTCAGAAGCAGAATATACAAATTGGCACTGAAATCAATCAAAAAATATATTCTTGGCCAAGTTTAAAAGGAAATCAAATTTACACCTCTTGGTGAAAATGTATATTTCTTGATTTAGTCATAACTTCCTATTAGAGAATGCATTACTATCTTACTACCATTTCAGAAAAAACAAATTCAAACTCAAAAAACTGAAGATTGAACAATTAATTGAAGTCAATTTACATTTTGTATGCCTTTTCTCAATTGTTCATTAAATATACAAATGAAAATATGTCTCGTCTTAAATTGTCATTCAGTCATAGAGATGTACAGCACGGAAACAAACCCTTCGGTCCAACCCGTCCATGCTGACCAGATATCCCAACCCAATCTAGTTCCACCTGCCAGCACCTGGCCCATATCCCTCCAAACCCTTCCTATTCATATACCCATCCAGATGCCTTTTAAATGTTGCAATTGTACCAGCCTCCACCACTTCCTCTGGCAGCTCATTCCATACACACA
>NC_057730.1:57545731-57547948 GCF_004010195.1 Chiloscyllium plagiosum | reverse complement strand
GTTGAATGCCTTACTGAAGTCCATACAGATCATGTCCACCACTCTGCCCTCATCAATCATCTTTGTTACTTCTTCAAAAAACTCAATCAAGTTAGTGAGACATGATTTCCCACGCACAAAGCCATGTTGACTATCCCTAATCAGTCCTTGCCTTTCCAAATACGTGTACATCCTGTCCCTCAGGATTCCCTCCAACAACTTGCCCACCACTGACATCAGGCTCATTGGTCTATAGTTTCTGCGTCTGATTTAACAAGAATAATAAGGGCTGCAATATATTGTATAGAAATATATATACATATATATATATGAAATGAATAACATCTTTCAGCTTTTGATTTTCCATACTCATAAGTTTACTCACACTGCCAGCAAAAATATGAGATCAGGAATAGGATATTCAGTCATTAAGCCTATCCTGTCATTCAATAGCATCACCAACTCCAAATCAATGGTCTGTACCATGAACAGCTGGGGTCCAAGTACTGATCCTTGAGGTTCCCCCACTAGTCACAGCCTGCCAATGTGAACAAGACCCATTAATTCCCAATCTGTTTTTCTGTTAGGCGATCATTACTCTGAGCCAGTATACTCCTATTTAAAGTTTTTTAAATTTTTCTAACCAGCCTCCCATGGAGAACTTTATCAAAAACCCATCTGAAAACTATAAGTGAAATTCATCTATCAGCTCTCCTTCATCAATTTTGTTAGTAACATCTTTTAAAAAGAGTTCAACAATGTCAACAAAAATGATTTTCCATTCACAAATCCATGCCAATCAGATCAGAAAATCCTGCCTCTCATCCAAGAATAATGTAAAATAATTTTCAAAGAGTTCTGTTACAAATAACATATAAAACAGTTATTCCCATCAATGAAACTTAATGTTATCTTGAAGGAAATTGAAAACACTCGTATTTATAATATCTCCCACATCTAACTTCAATATTTAAACCTGTGACTTAAAGCTTTCAAAGTGTCAGAGATATTTACACTGTATTTGCCATGGAGACTGTGTGAAGAAATGTAATTCATAGTCTGTGACTGAAGACAAACATCAGATTGACTTCATTACCTCTATTTCCTTCGCTAGTGATCTGGGCATTGCTGGCTGTGCCAATATTAATTGCCTGCCTTTAATTGCCCTTGAAAAGTGGTGGCAAGCTATCTTACTGACTTGCTGCAGTCCACGTTGTGCTGTGGGTCTATCTACACATCAGAAAGGGATGATCCAGGACTTTGACCCAACAACACTAAAGGAATGGTGATATATTTCCATTGGAATAGTTCCCTTAACTTGGAAACTTGCAGGGGGTGGTGTTCCCATGTACCTGCTGCTCTTGTCTTTCTAGATGGAAGTGGTTGTGGGTTTGGAAGGTTCTGTCGAAGGTGAATTTCTGCAGTGCATCTTGTAGATGATATACTGTGCTGCTACTGAGCCACCTCATCTTTTTTTATAGGACAGAATTTAAAGGTCACATGATCCCTTCATTCCTCCATTTTGTCTTAAATAAAAGACACTATTCTGAAACATAACATTTTTATAAATATTGTACCCATAACATAATTTTGGATCTTGTGTTAAAGCAGCATGTCTGGCCAGTTGAGTCTTGAATGTGCCAGACTGTGTTTGGGGTTACAGGTCTCATGTGCCCTGACCAGTGCCCTGAAAGGGGCTGTTAAAGGCGTGACCTCAATGATGCAATTAGCAGAAATGTTAAGCCAGGAGCATTGGGGATGAGTAAAAACCTCATGTCAGTACAGTGCTGAAGAAGTGCTGCAGTTTCAGATGGTGTGTGTAAGATCCCATGACAATCTTTCACTAAACCAGCAATTCTGATCCTTATCACCTTGCAGTTTATGGGATGTAGCTGGGTAAAAACAGCTGCTGTGTTTCCAACATTTCAACAGTTACACTGGCACCACCCCCCACCTTTTCCTCCGCTACATCGATGACTGTATCGGTGCTGCCTCGTGCTCCCATGAGGAGGTTGAACAGTTCATCCACTTTACCAACACCTTCCACCCCGACCTCAAATCTACCTGGACCGTCTCAGACTCCTCCCTCCCCTTCCTAGACCTCTCCATTTCTATCTCGGGCGACCGACTCAACATGGACATTGAGTATAAACCGACCGACTCCCACAACTACCTAGACTACACCTCCACCCACCCTGCCCCCTGTAAAAATGCCATCCCATATTCCCAATTCCTTCG
>NC_057730.1:57538027-57545054 GCF_004010195.1 Chiloscyllium plagiosum | reverse complement strand
CAAGTCCCTCCTCCCTACCTTTTACCTTAGCCTGCTGGACACACTTTCCTCATTCCTGAAGAAGGGCTCATGCCCGAAACGTCGATTCTCCTGCTCCTTGGATGCTGCCTGACCTGCTGCGCTTTCCCAGCAACACATTTTCCGCTCTGATCTCCAGCATCTGCAGCCCTCACTTTCTCCCTTTATAAACACAAGTCTTTCTCTTCATGTAGTACTGACAAGACACTGGTTATAGTCTGGCAACTGCTGCAATTGATTCTGTTCCCAGTTGGTGTTGTGTGGAATGGGAGACAATGACTACGCCCCAGCTACTCCACATCTCAGCTTCAGATGACAATCTGGAGACCACAAGCTGCACTGTGCCAATAAGAACAAGAAATTTTGAGATATTGTGGCTACGGACATAGGTACAGGGTCACATCTGCAAATTGCTGCACCTCCTCGGACATTATCCTCAGAATACAAATGAAAACTTTTCAGCAAGTCTCCTTATTTCCAGGTGTGACTTTAATCACAGAACCATAGAACCTCTACAGTGTGGAAACAGGCCACTTTGCCCAACAAGTCCACACCAACCCATTCCCCTACCCTATTGCTCTGCATTTCCCCTGACTAATGTACCTAACCTACATATCCTTGGACACTATGGACAATTTAGCATGGCCAATTCACCTAACCAGCACATCTTTGGACTGTGGTAGGAAACCGGAGCACCCTGCTCACCATCCTGCTGATGTTGTAATATGCCGACAGGACAAACATCAGCTGTTGAGAGAACATAAGAACATGGAGCAGGAGTCGGCCATCTGGCCCCTCGGGCCTGCTCTGCCATTCAGTAAGATCATGACTGATCTTTTCATGGCCTCAGCTCCACTTACCCACCCTCTCACCATGACCCTTAATTCCTTTACTGTTCAAAACAATTAGCTGTCTAAGTGATAAAAAAATCAATGAGGAAGCCTCAACTACTTCCCTGGGCATAGGATTCCACAGGTTCACAACCCTCTGGGTGAACAAGGTCCTGCTCAACCCAGTCCTAAATTGAAGCCACATTAAAGCTGGGAGCTGTAGATGCACCAAAGCAGAGCAAAGTGCACTGGTTCACAAACACAAAATCCCTGGAGAAAGAAGCTCCAAAGCTTCCAGTGTATATCACCAAAGTGTTTGGACAAAAGTAAAACCATATTCTTTGTAAAATATGCACAAGTTTTGCACTGACATTTCCTGGATCTTTCTACATTGCTCCTCTACAAAGCCATTGTACATGACAGATACTCCATGTACAAATACACTTCCCTGGGTCATTCTGATGGATATGAGGGATAAGACCAGTGACAAATTCCAGCTTTAAAATGGATTTGTTTCACATTCTCGATTATTCTTCAGTCAGTCTCTGGACTGTATCAGGAATGCATGTAAGTTTGATGAAAATGAACCTTCCAGCTCAGCGAGCAAGTTTGCATCCAGAGCCTCAACCTGAGCTACAAATCTTCACCAAACTGGGTAGTCTCAGGAATGCCAGTTCACCCTCACCAGCAGCAATGGCATGTCTCACAATAACCACTTTGAAAAGAAACTGCTGCTGTTTGGAGCAGGTTAGAGCTCTGTAAGACTGGTTTGAGGCAGTGATATAGTAATTTGGGATCATTCCTGGTTTTAGTTCACAGCGGGGCCCCATCCACAGGGTTTGTACTGAAGGAATGCTCCGGGATTTGCCTCCGAGCAGATGACTGAATCACTAACCATTGTTAAATTGGGCTTTATCCTGTATCTCTTTCACTGCCGATGACTCCCCCTGTCAGCTGCTGCCATCTATGAGAAGGAATGTCAACACTGTCCCTGGTTACTCAGAGCTCCCACAATGAAAGCCAGCTTGGCAATTACAAATATTCTGAAGCCAAATGTTCCCTGAACAAAGAGCTCCCACAAAACCAAGTGTTGTACTCCAGTTGCCAAAGTAAATTTTTGACGTAATCACATGGATGTTCCCATGAATATCCCATGGGAATAAAATGTGAGAACTTCAACTACATCCTTATTCTTACATCCCCACGGTGGAAATTCAGTGATGGAAAGTGGGAGCTCTGTGTGGAAAACTAAACATGTGCTTGTGTTCCGTGTGCTCATTCTGATGGTTTTAATCCTGAATGCCATGTTGATGAAGGAGGGAGGAGTCCTTTCCTGATTAAAAGCCTCTATTTTAGTTTCCAGGGCAATGGAAGGAATGTGACAAAGCTGAGCTAGAGTTCTCTCAGAAGCCTCGCTGGAGGTGGAAGACACGAGGCTGTGGAAGGGACTCATTGTCCTTAGTACACGTGCTGTAGATCATCATGACTGTCAGAGTTGGATGCTGTACAGTGGGACTATTCAATGAGCTCACTTTAACAGAAAGAGTGAGTGCTGCTCTTTATTTATTCCTCTCTCAAGAACAGCTGACAACACTTCATTCTCTCTCTCCAGCAATCGAAACAATCCCCTTCCTTCCATCACATCCTTCACTACCCAGCATGAGACCTCCCATACAGTTCATCATTCTCATTATGAACACCACTCCCCCCCCCCCCCCCCCCCCAACCCTTCCTTCCAAGGTCCCCAGGCAGCATTCCTCACTGTAACTGTTAAAAATCACGCAACACCAGGTTATAGTCCAACAAAGCTATTTGGAAATACGAGCTTTCGGAGCACTCCAAAAGCTAGTACTTCCAAATAAACCTGTTGGACTATTACCTGGTGTCATGTGATTTTTAACTTTGTCCACCCCAGTCCAACACTGGCTTCTGCAAGTCATCACAGTAACTGAACCACCTTCTCCTGAGATTCGTCCTGAATTCATTCCATTCAACACTTGCTCACTCCATTTAGATTCATAGAGTCATAGAGATGTACAGCACGGAAACAGACCCTTCGGTCCAACCCGTCCATGCTGACCAGATATCCCAACCCAATCTAATCCCACCTGCCAGCACCTGGCCCATTTCCCTCCAAACCCTTCCTATTCATATACCCATCCAGATTCCTTTTAAACGTTGCAATCGTACCAGCCTCGATCGCTTTCTCTGGCAGCATATTCCATTCACGTACCACCCTCTGCATGAAAAAGTTGCTCCTTGGGTCCCTTTTGTATTTTTCCCCTCTAACCCTAAACCTATGCCCTCTCGTTCTGGACTCCCCCACCCCAGGGAAAAGACTTTGCCTATTTACCCTATCCATAGATTTTATAAACCTCTATAAGGTCACCCCTCAGCCTCCGACGCTCCAGGGAAAACAGCCCCAGCCTTTTCAGCCTCTCCCTATAGGTCAAATCCTCCAACCCTGACAACATCCTTGTAAATCTTTTCTGAACCCTTTCAAGTTTCACAATATCCTTCCGATAGGAAGGAGACCAGAAATGCACGCACTATTCTAAAAGTAGCCTAACTTCTGGATTCTTCTCCATCTCAGTTTTTGCAGCTCTACATTCACACTTCCTTTTTCCATTATCACCCACTATTGTCTTGGCTTCACACTTGGCTGGACAGAAGCGGATGAGGTGATGAAGCAAGACAGGATGGAAAGGGACTCATTTCAGGCTCCTGAATGAGCTGGAAGAGTGAGCACACCAAGCTGGGATCAGATATTGTCTAACTGGGGGCTTTATCAAATAGGGTCGCTGACAGTTACTTCAATTACACAACAAAATCACAGATTCATGCAATTTAAATAGATCAGGTTACATTGAGACATGCATCTTCTCTAACTGTGCAGTCTCTCGGTTGGATTTCCATTTTTTCCTTTTGTTTGCACAACTGCCAGAGAGGCTCAAAGAAACCTGCACCGTGGGGAACTATTCCAGAGGAAGCAGCACTCGGTCCCTCATCACTTCAGGCCTTAATCACTGCATCATTTTGTCATTGTCATCCATCACTTCTTTATTCATCAATCCAAACTCACCACTTCACCACTCATCTTCTTCACCTCTTCATTCATCAATCCTCACTTCATCCCTCATCATCTATTTGTTTATCAATCCTCACACATCTCTTCATCACTGCATCATTCATCTTTCGTCACCTCATCACTTCAGTAATTTATCACTCATCACTTCTTCACTTCATTCACATAATACTTCACTTCTCACTTCATCACTCATTACTCTTCATATCATCACTAATCATTTGTCACCTTCTCATTCATCATGTCACTCATATCTCCATTTCACTCAGCTCTCCATCATGTATCACCTCATTATTCTACACCTATGTGACGAACAAGTGGATGGCCAGAGTGAGGATGGGGCCGATCAGGGATAGTGGAGGGAACTTGCACCCTGGAGTTGGAGGAGGTAGAAGAGATCCTTAATGATCACTTTGCTTCAGTATTCACTACTGAGAGGGACCTTGATGTTTCTGAGGACAGTGTGAAACAGGCTGATATGTTAGATCAGGTTGCTGTTAGGAAGGAAACAGGCTGATATGTTAGATCAGGTTGCTGTTAGGAAGGAGGATTTGCTGAAAATTTTGAAAAACCTGAGGATAGACAAATCCCCTGGGCCAGATGGGATAGAACATAGAACATAGAAGAATACAGCGCAGTACAGGTCCTCACTGTCTACTGGAGTAGTGCCAGATGATTGGAGGGTGGCAAATGTTATTCCCTTGTTCAAGAAAGGAAATAGGGATAATCGTGGGAATTATAGACAAGTCAGTCTTATGTCAGTGGTGGGCAAAGTACTGGAGAGGATTCTGAGACAGGATTTATGATTACTTGGAAAACCATAGTTTGATTAGAGATAGTCACCATGGCTTTGTGAGGGACAGGTCATACCTCACAAACCTTATTGAAATCTTTGAGGATATGACAAAACATGTTGATGAAGGTAGACCAGTGGATGTGGAGTACATGGACTTTAGCAAGGTGTTTGGTAAGGTTTCCTATGGTAGGCTCATTCAGAAAGTAAGGAGGCATGGGATATAGGGAAACCTGTCTGTCTGGATGCAGAATCGGCTGGCCCATAGAAGACAGAGGGAGGTAGAAGATGGAAAGTATTCCTCCTGGAGCACGGTGATCAGTGATGTTCTTCAGGGATCTGTTCTGGGACCTCTGCTCTTTGTGATTTTTTTTTAAAATGACTTGGATGAGGAAGTGGAAGGTAGGTTACTAAGTTTGCCAATGACACAAAGGTTGGTGGAGTTGTGGATATTGTGGAGGGCTGTTGTAGGTTGCATTGGGACATTGACAGGATGCACAACTGGGCTGAGAAGAGGCTTCAGATGGACTTCAACCTGGAAACGTGTGAAGTCATTCATTTTGGAAGGTTGAATTTGAATGCAGATTTCAGGGTTAAAGGCAGAATTCTTGGCAGTGTGGAGGAACAGCGAGAACTTGGTGTCCATGTCCATAGACCCCTGAGTCCAGAATTAGAGGGCATAAGTTTAGTGTGAACATAGAACATTGCAGTGCACTGCAGGCCCTTCGGCCCTCAATGTTGCGCCAACCTATGGAACCAATCTGAAGCCTATGTATCCTACACTATTCCATTCTAATCCATATGTTTATCCAATGACTATTTAAATGCCCTTAAAGTTAATGAGTCTACTACTGTTGCAGGCAGGGAATTCCCCCCCCCCCTCCCCACTCCTCTCTGAGTAAAGACATCTGTATGTATCACCCCTCAATTTAAAGTGATGTTCCCTCGTGTTAGCCTTCACCATCCGAGGAAAAAGGCTCTCCCTGTCCACCCTATCTAACCCTCTGATTATCATATATGTCTCAATTAAATCATCTCTCAGCCTTCTTCTCTCTGACGAAAACAGCCTCAAGTCCCTCAGCCTTTCCTCATCAGACCTTCCCTCCATACCAGGCAACATCCTAATAAATCTTCTCTGAACCCTTTCCAAAGATTCCACATGCTTACTATAATGTGGTGACCAGAACTGTATGCAATAGTCTAAGTGCGGCCACACCAGAGTTTTGTACAGCTGCAACATGACCTCGTGGCTCCGAAACCCAATCCCTCTACTAATAAAAGCTAACACACCGTATGCCTTCTTAACAACCCTATCAACCGGGGGACACCAAGATCTCTCTGCTCATCAACACTACCAAGAATCTTACCATTAGCCCAATAATCTGTATTCCTGTTACTCCTTCCAAAGTGAATCACCTCACACTTTTCCACATTAAACTCCATTTGCCACCTTTCAGCCCAACTCTGTAGTTTATCTATGTCCCTCTGTAACCTGCAACATCCTTCAGTACTATCCACAACTCCAGCATCCTTAGTGGCAGCCGCAAAATTTAATAAACCATCCTTCTGTGCCCTCATCCAGGTCATTTATAAAAATGACAAACAGCAGTGACCCCAAAACAGATCCTTGCGGTACCCCACTGGTAACTGTGTTCCAGGATGAACATTTCCCATCAACCATCACCCTTTGTCTTCTTATAGCTGGCCAATTTCTGATCCAAATCACAAGATCACCCTCAATCCCATACCTCCGTATTTTATGTAATAGCCTACCGTGGGGAACCTTATCAAATGCCTTACTCAAATCCATATACACCACATCAACTGCTTTACCTTCATCCATCTGTTTGGTCACCTTCTCAAAGAACTCAATAAGGTTTGTGAGGCACGACCTACCCTTCACAAAACTGTGTTGACTGTCCCTAAACAACCTATTCCTCTGTAACCTTTTCCAACCCTTCACCCACAACCAAAGTAAGGCTCACTGATCCATAATTACCAGGGTTGTCTCTACTCCCCTTCTTCAACAAGGAGACTACATTTGCTATCCTCCAGTCTTCTGGCACTATTCCTGTAGACAATGATGACATAAAGATCAAAGCCAAAGACTGTGCAATCCCCTCCCTGGCATCCCAGAGAATCCTGGGATAAATCCCATCAGGAAAAGCACAGCAGGTCAGGCAGCATCCAAGGAACAGGAGAATCGACGTTTCGGGCATGAGCCCTTCTTCAGGAATGAGGAGAGTGTGTCCAGCAGGCTAAGATAAAAGGTAGGAAGGAGGGACTTGGGGGAGGGGTGTT
>NC_057730.1:57523742-57533080 GCF_004010195.1 Chiloscyllium plagiosum | reverse complement strand
CCTGCTGGACACACTTTCCTCATTCCTGAAAAAGGGCTCATGCCCAAAACATCGATTCTCCTGTTCCTTGGATGCTGCCTGACCTGCTGCACTTTTCCAGCAACACATTTTCAGCTCTGATCTCCAACATCTGCAGTCCTCACTTTTTCCTAAATCCCATCAGACCCAGGGAACTTACCTACTTTCACACTCTGCAGAACTGCTAACACCTCCTCCTTGTGAACCTCAATCCCATCTCGTCTCGTAGCCTGTATTTCAGTATTCTCCTCAACAACACTGTCTTTTTCCAATGTGAATACTGAGAAAAACATATTCATTTCGCCCTTCCCCTATCTCCTCTGACTCCACGCACAACTTCCCACTGCTATCCTTGATTGGCCCTAATCTAACTCTAGTCATTCTTTTATTCTTGATATATCTATAGAAAGCCTTAGGGTTTTCCTTAATCATATCCGCCAATGACTTCTCATGTCCCCTCCTAGCTCTTCTTAGCTCTCTCTTTCAGTCTTTCTTGGCTAATTTGTAAGTGCCGTAACTGAGCCTTTGCATCTCATCTTAACATAAGCCTTCTTCTTCCTCTTGAAAAGAGATTCAACTGGTGAGAGGGGAAAGATATAAAAGGGACCTAAGGGGAAATGGTTTCACACAGAGGGTGGTGCGTGTATGGATTGAGCTGCCAGAGGAAGTGGTGGAGGCTGGTACAATTACAACATTTAAAAGGCATCTGGATGGGTATATGAATAGGAAGGGTTTAGAGGGATATGGGCAAATGGGACTAGATTAATTTAGGATATCTGGTCAGCATGGATGAGTTGGACGAAGAGCCTGTTTCCGCGTTGTACATCTCTATGATTCTAAGTTGATAGGGTTGTGAAGAAGGCGTTTGGTGTGTTGACTTTCATTAGCAGGGGGATTGAGTTTAAGAGCTGCAAGGTTATGCTGCAGCTCTATAGAGCCCTGGTTAGACCACATGTGGAATATTTTGTTCAATTCTGGTCGCCTCATTATGGGAAAGAGGTGGAAGCTTTAGAGAGGGTGCAGACGAGAGTTACCAGGATGCTGCCTGGACTGGAGGGCATGTCTTATGGAGAAAGTTTGAGGGAGCTAGGGCTTTTCTCATTGGAGCGAAGAAGGATGAGAGGTGACTTAATAGAGATGTACAAGATGTTGAGAAACATAGACAGAGTGGATAGCCAGAGATTTTTTCCCAGGGCGGAAATGTCTATCATGAAGGGGCATAATTTTGAAGTGATTGGAGGAAGGTTTAGGGGAGATGTCAGAGGTAGGTTCTTTACACAGAGAGTGGTGGGTGTGTGGAAAGCACTGCCAGCAGTGGGAGTAGACTCAAATACATTTGAGACATTTAAGCTGTTCTGTGTGCTATGTTCGAAAATTGAAAATAAGATCTAAGGGAATATTGTATAATATCACTGAAAAATGTAGCAAGATATAATAAGATGGTAGAGACAGTAAGCCCCTGACACAGTTGCTAATGGGTGGGATTTGAGAATGGGGATGATCATATGTTAACACTGGATGGGAATTATTTCCAACTTTGAGAATAGACAGAATGTGGGACTGAAGCAAAAGGTAGAGAAAATAAACAAACATCTAAAAACGATCCATGTTTATGTGGCCAAAGTCTGAAATAAATATGAATAACACCATTTAAGAGAAGAACCTCAGTGTTACAAGGCAAAATGTAATTTAAACCATGTACATCACAGCATAAAACTGATATAGTTAGTGGGGATTTACTGATATTGTCCTATCACAGGATCTCACTTCAGTTTGTTCACATTTTATACAAAAAAAATCAAAAGTGACCACATGACCAGCAGTTTCCATTCCTCCTTCCCCTTCCTTTCCCCTGGTCATTACAGTCTCCTGGGGCAGGTAGCAAAGCACAACTCTCTCACCAATTTTCAGAGTCTGCACAACTTCTAGGATGTCCTTTACTTTGGAGGCAGTTGACCAAGCTTACAGGAGACTACGGTAACAGAGATTGGTCATTGTAAAACCCATTATTTATCTTCCATAACCTGATGTATTCTGAACTGTCAGGAACTCACTCTTAGATTTAGATTTAGATTACTTACAGTGTGGAAACAGGCCCTTCAGCCCAACAAGCCGCCCCACTCAGGAACTCTCTCCCTTTCGCTAAGTTGCAGTAAATCCATATTTATCAGACTTTTGATAATATTTTGCAGGTACGTGTTCTATTAAGAAGATATACTTGCCAAGTCTGACCCACCGATTGACTGTTTCCCCTTCCTCAACAAACCTATACAACATAACTGGAAAAACATATCAGAGACTGAGGGCTATTGAAGATTTTGGAGTGGTTGTTTCCCCTTTGATGAATTAAATACAATCTGGAATAAGGAGCTGGTTTAATGGTGATCCAGTAACCATTGTCGATTGTTGTAGAAACCGATCTGGTTCACGAATGGCCTCCATGGAAGGAAACTGCCATCCTTACCTGTTCTGGTCTACATGTGACTCCAGACCCACAGCAATGTAATTGACTCTTAATTGTCCTCTGAGCAGTCAGGAATGAGCAATAAATGTCGGTGTCACCAACAATGCCCACATCCTGTGAACAAATGTTTGAAAAGCCAGGGCACAGCTTGCTGGGAATGGGAATGAACCAGGTTTCCTGATCCACAACTCATCACTTGAAGAGTGGGACCTGCGCAGGCTGAAGGAGAGAGGGCAGACCAGGAGAGAAGGGTAGGCCAGGTCAGGAACTAATATAGTTATATTTGGAATACATGAGCATGTTTCAATTAGCGCTAAGGTGGAGAGGGCAGTTACAAGACAAGCCAACTCTTTATAGGTTGGAAATCACAGTGGGCCAGGCAGAACCCGTGGAGAGAAAGCAAGATAACTCTTCATCAGAGCTGATGTGAAGCACCCAAACAGGACTACTTGGCGTGCCCAACAACATAAGCAGCAAATGACAGACCGCGCAAAGCAGTCCCATAACTAACTGATCAGATCTAAGCTCTGCAGTCCCGCCACTTCCAGTAATGAGTGGTGGCAGATAATGAACAACTCACCGGAGGAAGAAGCTTCACAAAAATCCCCATCCTCACTGATGGAAGACCCCAGTACAAAAAATAAGGCTGGACCTTTCACCTGACCAAGGAGCAGCTCTCTGAAAGCATTTATTGCCCATCCCTAATTGTCCAGAGGGCTGTTAAGAGTCAGCAACATTGCTGTGGGTCTGGAGTCATGTGTAGGCCGGACCAGGTAAGGATGGTAGTTTTCTTCCCTAAAGGACATTAATGAACCATATGGATTTTTTCTGACAATCGACAATTGTTTCATGGTCATCATAGAATAGAATCATAGAATGTTACAGTATAGAAGGAGGCCATTTGAGCCATCGTGTCTGTACTGGCTTCTGAAAGAGCTACCCAGCTAGTCCCACTCTCCAGCCCTATCTCAACTTCCTCCAAATTCACCCCTTTCTAATATATCTCCAGCTCTCTTCTGAAACCTCTGATGGGATCTGCCTCCCCCACTCCCAGGCAGCACATTCCAACTCCTAATGACTCTCCGAGTAAAGACGTTTCTCTTCATCTCACTCCTAGTTCTCTTGCTGACAATCTTGAAATTGTGACCCCTAGTTACTGACATACCAACTATTGGAAACAGAATACCCTTCTGTACTCTGTCAAAATTGTTCTTCATTTTGAACACCTCAGTAAGGTCACCTCTTAATCTTCTCTGCTCCGAGGAGAAAGAGCCCAAACTCTGGTATCTAAATTCCTTCATTCCTGGCATGATTCTAATAAATCTCCTTTTGAACTCTCTCCAGGGCTTTAATATCCTTCCTTAAATAAGGAGCGCTGAACTGAACACAATGCTCCAAACATGGTCTGAACAATGATTTGTAGAGGTATACTCTTTATGCTCTACGCCTCTGTTTATAAACCCAAGGATCCTATAAACCTTCTTAACAACAGTTTCAACTTGCCTGGTCCCTGTGAACCCCAACATCATGTGAACCCTGAGGGCCCTCTGCTCCTGCACTCCCCTCAGGGATGTACCATTGAGCATGTATTGTGTCTCTGTGTTTCTGCTATCAAAAGCATTCCCTCACATTTCTCTGCCCATGTGGACAACTCGTCAATGTCCCTCTGAAGTCACTCAGCATCATCTTCATAATTCATTATTCTCCCTAGCCTAGTATCATCTACAAATTCAGAGATATTGTCCTCAACACCCATCTCCAAATCATTTTTATAAATCAGAAAAAGCAAGGGTCCCAACACTGATCCCTGGGGAACACTGCTTTCAAGTTGTCTCCAATCTGAGAAAAGCCCATCTATAGCTATCCTCTGTTTCTATCTTTTAGCCAACTTCTAATCCATGCTGCCAAGGATCCATCCATCCTGAACATTTCTAATTGGTTAACCAGCCTGTCATGTGGCACTGTATCAAATACATTCTGAAAGTCCAAATATACAACATCCAGAGCCCTACCCTCATCCACTGCCTGTGTCACCTCAAAGAACTCAATTAAATTAGTCAAATGTGACTTGCCCTTGACAAAGCCATGTTGACTGTATAGTATTAATTTATTTTTCTCTAAGTGTATATTTACATTGTCCCATGTTATGGCCTCCATCAGTTTTTCCACTATTGATGTTAAACTGACAGGTCTGTAGTTTCCTGGGTTATCCTTTGTCCCTTTCTTAAACAACACTCATATGTGCAATCCTCCAGTCTCTCAGGGCTAATCCTGTGTTCAGAGCAGACTGGAAAGTTTCTGTCAATGACTCAATGATTTGCTCCTTTACTTTGCTCAGCAATCTGGAATGTATCCCATCTGGGCCAGGTGCTGCCAGCCTTTTCAGCACCTCTCCTCTATCTAGCACTGTACTGCTCAACACCCACAATTCGATGGGCCATTGTTACCATCTTCTAATTTAGTAAAGACAGAAGCAAAATATTTATTCAGTACCTCAGCCATACCTTTTGCCTCAGTGAACAGCTTACCGTGTTGTTCCTTATGGCCCCACTCTCTATCTTCACTAATCTTTTACTATTAATATGTTTGATGAACACTTTACGATTAGTTCTAGTGCAACCTGCAATCCTTTCCTCATGTTTCCTCTTAGCCTTCCTTTTTCTAGCCTTAACCTCTCTCTTGCATTTGAGATACTCTTCCAGCTTTCTACTGTTAGTACTATTCTGATATGCATTGTATGCCTCCATTTCCTTCCCTATTTTCTTATCATTATACCTACTCACCCAGGGTACATTAGCTTTGGATACCCTTTATTTATTTCTAATGGGTGTGGACCTGGCCTTATTCAACTCCCTTTTGAAATTTTCCTATTTTTCATCCATTATTTTATCCACCAAAATGTGTTTCCAATCATCTTTTAGACCCCTAAAATCTGTCCTTTTCCAGTCTGGGATCTTAACCATTGACTGATTTTTGTCCTTTTCCAACTTAATATTGAACCTTGTTATGCTATGGTTGCTATTTTCCAAATGCTGCACTCCACTGACATTCTCCACTTGGCCTACCCCATTTCCTAGGACCAGATCCAGCACAGCCCCCCTCCCTGGTAGGACTGGAAATGTACTGTTCTAGAAAGTTCTCAGGCACACATTGCAGGAATTTCTCCCCTTCCACGCTTCACACTGTGCCTTTTTCCCAGTCTAGCTGAAAGTAAGTGAAATCACCAACTATCACAATCCTACTTATCCTGCAGATTTCCATAACCTGCCTACAAATGCTGTCTTCTACTTCTTCTTCCTCCCCACTACTTGGAGGTCTGTAATTAATTCCCAACAGGGTTGTGGCTCCCTTCCTGTTCTTCATCTCCCACCATATACATTCTAATTCAGGAACTGCATCTCATTCAAGGGCAATGATATGATCTTTGATGAAGCCTGCTACACTTCCTCCCTTTTTATCGACCTTGTTTCAATGAAAAGCCTTATAACTCAAGATGTTAATTATCCAGTCACGGTCTGGCTTGAGCTACTTTCCTGCCAATGCTATTATGATATCCCTTATAGCAAGTTCTGTTCTAGTTCCCCAGTTTTGTTCACTATTCTTCATGCACTTACACAAATACAATTTCACCCTGACCTTATCTCTTTCTTGCCCATTGAAGGCGATCATTTCTCTGTTCTTTGTCAACCCAGCCCCCCAGCCTTACAAATTTCCAGCCTCATCCTTTGACTCTTAAATCTACATTTTTTTTATTGAATCAAATTTTACCATCTGCCAAGGTGTGTCTCCAGAATGTTACCTGGGTCTCTAGATTAGTAGGTAAAAACAATGACTGCAGATGCTGGAAACCAGATTCTGGATTAGTGGTGCTGGAAGAGCACAGCAGTTCAGGCAGCATCCAAGGAGCAGTAGTCTAGTGATAACACACCACTAGGCCATCATCTCCACACATACAGGGGCTCCAGATCCACAGTAATGTAGCTGAATCTTAACTACACTTAGGGCAATTAGGGATTGGCAATAAATGCTGGCTTAGCCAGTGATGCCTAAATCTTGTGACTGAATAAAATTGAGAAGCAGACAAAGACACTTTGATAAAGCATTACTCTTTCCTCGGTTATCTCCGCAGCAGCATGAGTGGATGATGAATCCTATACTTGCCACACCCCATCAGTGGTGACTGCACTATACTTTCAGCCTCTAGATCCCAAGTGCTCTTCCTAAACATCTCCAACTCCTCATTTCTTTCTTGTTATTTTAAAATGTTCCTTTAAACTTACCATCTGTCATTTTCAAAATCACATTCTTTGGCTCAGTGTTCACTTTTCTATGATTACATTCCTGTGATTTGCCTAGCAATGTATTATTGCATTAAATGTACAATCTAAATGTAAGTTTTTGTAGTCTCACTCCCTACTCAGTTGGGTTAACAAACTACAACAAAACTTGGAGCTTTGAATAATTATTATAAGTTAACCTAGGAGGATTATCTGGTGTTAACATCACAAACAAGTGGTGCATGAAGAGAAATTGTGCGTGATTTTATTGATTTTATTTAAAGCAAAGTCTGAGATTAACTTGTTGCTCCTAAGTTACTCCCCAAGGCAAATTATCATCAGTCTTTCCGTGCAGTGAAATATAAATCATACCTAACATTGGCTTCTTTCTGAAATATATCCATCTGAAATGATAGAATTACCCTCCAGTGCATCATGAAAGATTATTATTTCTATGACAATTTTCAGTTTCTTTTAATTAAAAAAGGATCCAATTCATTTCTTGCTGCCATCCACCAACATTGCTCATGATGGAGAATCAAACTGACAAGAGACAGAAATTAATTCTGTCGTATTATGTTCTCTGGCAGAGTGTGAATAGATTGCATTCAGAACTCCAGCTCCATCTTCTATCAAAATATACCATCAAACCTTATTAAAACTCATAGATTATATTGCTGTACTGTGAATATTTCCAGATCTCTCATTTCATTATCCCATGCAGATGTCAATATATGATGAGCAATGAGATACTGTCCAGATGACTAAAGACAATTGGTTGAGTTTTCCTTCCTCTACACTCTGATGAAACATTGACAGAATGGGCTTGCTGAGCTCACGCAGCCCTCCCTCAGCCTTCCCTGATGCATTGTTGCCAGGGTCTTCTCCTGAGAACTTGATTAATTTCCTTTCTGATTTCTGCTGCTGCCTCTGCCAATCCAGAGAGTTCCCAGAAGGAGGTCTACGGTCTACATCCTTCCCTAGGGCAATGCTGATGGTGAGGAAGGAAGTTCTAGTGTGTGTCTCTGTGCAGTTTTATTCAAATTAGCCTACTCAGAGAGACTATTATTCTTCTCTGGAGCAAGGGGCCTTGAACCTAGTCCTCTTGGCTCAGAGGTAGAGACACTACCACTGCATCACAAGAGCCCGAGTGTGTAGTGTGAGTTGTGCTTACAAGTGGCTCAAAGCAGCATAGGTATGTTGAGTGAACTAACTCCGCAGAGGCCGGTATCCTGTCACCAAGTTTCCCTTTATTTACACATGGAGAGTCCCTGACACTGACCCAGCTCCCTCAGAGCCAGCTCTCAGAGTCAACAGAACCCCTGACACGCCTGTTTATATCTGTCAGCCAGGGCTCCCTGATTGGACCAGGTTAACTGCCCCAAATCAGGGAACTCATATTCTATGAGGTCCACCTGGCTGACCTCATTGCAATCACTGTTAGAACTTGTACACAAGAGTCCTGTGCAGTGGTAATGTCCCCACCTCTCAGCCAAGTGGTCTGGATTCAGGCACAGGCACAGGCACAGGCGTGCCCAAACTGATTCTTTAAAAACAATTTACAAGAACTGTTTCCTGCTTGGAAGGAGGGGGAATGTCATCTGAACATGGAGGATGATGCTTATTGTGGAGGTCAGATCAGCTCCAGCTTCTTCCTTTGCCAGATGGATAACTATCAGGTAATTGAGTCATTGAGTCATACAGCATGGAAACAGACCATTTGGCCCAACTCATCCATGCCAACCAAGTTTCCCAAATTAGTCCCACTTGCCTGTGTTTGGCCCATCTCCTTTGAAACCTTTCCTATTCATGTACCTGTCCAAATATCCTTTAAATGTTGGAACTGTACCTGCACCTAGCACTCTCTCTGGCAGTTCATTCCACATAGGAACCACTCTCTATGTGAAAAGGTTAGCCCTCAGGTGCCTTTTAAATCTTTCTTTTCTTATGCCCTATATTTTTTAACTCCCCTACCCTTGTGAAAAGATTCTTGCCATTTGCCTTATCTGTGCCCTTCATGATTTCATGAACCGCTTCAACCTCCTACACTTATGAAAAGAGTCGCAGCCTATCCAGCCTCTCCTTAAACTCAAACCCTCCAGTCCTGGCAACATCCTTGTAAATCTTTTCTGAGCTCTACAGCAGGTTGACCAGAACTGTACTCAGTATACCAAAAGGGACCTCACCAATGACCTATACAACCTCAACATGACATCTCAACTCCTATATTCAAAGGTCTTACCAATGAAGGCAGCATGCCAAACACCTTCTCTATACCCTGTTTACTTGTGATGTAACTTTTGCGTAACTACATACCGGAACCACTAGGTCTCTCTTTTTTTTATTTAAAAAATATACTTTATTCATAAAATAATTTGATGGTCTGTACAGTTGGTCATGCCATACATACGTAAGAATTTACATACAGAGATCAGAATTTATCATTTTTATATACAGGTCTGTACATTTATCAATCATATGTCCATATATTTAGCTGAGGCGTCAGCAGAGCCCAAATGAATGCGTGGGCCCCCTGTTCTTCTTAGGCAGGCAGATGTTACACGGTGGTCTTTCCCCAC
>NC_057730.1:57520082-57523070 GCF_004010195.1 Chiloscyllium plagiosum | reverse complement strand
TTAAAGGATTGGACATTCTGGAGGCAGGAAACATGTTTCCGCTGATGGGTGAGTACCGAACCTGAGGACACAGCTTAAAAATACGGGGTAGACCATTTAGGACAGAGCTCAGGAGGAACTTCTTCACCCAGAGAGTGGTGGCTGTGTGGAATGCTCTGTCCCAGAGGGCAGTGGAGGCCCAGCCTCTGGATTGGGCCTCTATCCAACTATTTAAGAAAGAGTTGGATAGAGCTCTCAAAGATAGTGGAATCAAGGGTTATGGAGATAAGGCAGGAACAGGATACTGATTAGGAATGATCAGCCATGATTATATTGAATGGTGGTGCAGGCTCGAAGGGCTTAATGGCCTACTCCTGCACCTATTGTCTATTGTCTATAATGACCCCTCCGCCACACACACACACAAACGAACACACTATCAAATCTTTTCTTGTCATCTCTCTAGGGCTCATCCAACCATGTCGCTGCCCACTGCCTGCTCTGATGTATGCTGTGACTGAATGACCTTCCTGGCTGTGTGACAGGCAGCTCCTGACCCACAGTTACAGGAAGCTAATAGTTTGAGTTGTTGCCCTTTTCTATGATGATTGCTTTGAGAAACTGTGGACTCACCCGATCAGGAACATTTCCTATCGAGGTAGGAATACACACTTTCATCAAACAAGTTCAGCACAGAAGATTCCAAGCAGGATCAGTAGGAATATGAAAATAGTTGACACAGCTCATGTGTGTCACAGTCTCAAATGCAGTAACACATTAGTTTAATCGCTCCAGCTCTGAGATAATTCAAAGTGAGGTGTAACACCAGCTCTTTACAGGTAGGTGGGTGGGTGGGGTGGGCTACCATTTCCTACCCAGAAGGGAGAGTTATGAGTAACAGTGAGGAATGAATCTAGTTCCAGTTGATTGAAATCTGACGTGTGAATTAACACCATAATCTGTGTGTTCAATCGGACAGGTTCGAGAGGAAAGATTTTGGCTGGAGCTGACCTCAGTTCTTGTTTGGGTGGTGGTGGAGCACCTCCTACAGGTCCATTTGAAGCTGAGTGCTGATGCATTGGAAGTTAGAAAATGCCCACTTTTCAAGGAGATGCAAATTTGCATACAGTAATCCTGTGGCTATGATGCAGGAAGTGAGGAAACGGAGTAAAGTGGCGTTCTAGCAGACGGTGAAAACTGTGTCATTACTCTGCCAAAGAACTGCATTCCCAGCTGAATGAATGTGCAGATGTCTGTAGTTTTGCCTGTTAGACCTGGAAACAGTGCAGGAACAAACTCAAAGACCTGACCAAGGCAGCTGATTCCCAGTTTCAGTCTTGTCTTTATTGTCAGCGCAGCCCTGCAATATCTCAGAGAACCAGAAAAACTATTCTATCCTCCCACACAGAAATTCAAAACTGTTCAGCCTGTTGGTCATTACCACTCTGCCTGAACAAATCAGTTTATAATACCGAGGCCTGGGGTTCCTCTGGTGCAGTGGTAATGTGGCTACCTCTGAGTCAAGAGGCATCAGTTCAAGTCTTGCCTGCTCCAGAAGTTTGTAATAATATCTCTGAACAGGCTGATTTAAAACTGTCTATAATATCTGGAAAAAGATCCACATCTGGGGAACATCGCTCTTTCACATGCTCACATCAGCTGAAGAAACTTCAACAGATATTGGGAGGAAATCAAGAGCTTGAGGTGTGGTTTACTGCAGGCTTTAGGAATAACAAGCCAGGTTTCCTGGTCCTACAGTGAAACCACTCATTCAGTCTAGTCACTTCTTGATGTTTTCTTCATGAAACAGTCATCATTTTCCTAGTTCCTCCATCTAGGCTGTAATCAAATGCCATTCCCAATCTCTGTCACTCACTCTTACGCTTGGAGACAGTAGGTCAGTGACTGTGGTTTGTGCATGTTAACTTGGTGGGTCACCACTGGATGCTGTACAAGATGCTGGAGGAAAGGTTGGTTCAGCTCTTAGGCTGGGTTCACAGCCAGATCCATATTTCAAAAGGCAAGATTTAGCTGCAGCTCAGGAGTTACTAGATGCAGCAGAGCTCCTATCACAAAGACAATATGACACTGGGAGGGCAAGGAGTTACTTCCAACTTAGGTGTGGCATTCACCAGGGCATGGCTCCACTGTCTTTACCATGGAGCATAGAGATACCTGGATCAACTTATCATCAGTGTGAGTCATCATAAGACTCTAAGCTTTCGGAGCAGAATTAGGCCATGTGGCCCATTGGGTCTGTTCCACGATTCGATCATGATTGATATGTTTCTCAATCCCAATCTCCTTACTAATCAAGAACCTATTTATCTCTGTCTTAAAGATGCTCAATAAATTGTCCCAGTGGATGCTGGGACAGTGAGTAAATTTAAGGAGGAGTTAGACAGATTTTTAATCAGTAATGGGTTGAAGGGTTATGCAGAGCGGATAAGAAAGTGGAGTTGAGGCTGAGATGAGATCAGTCATGATCATTTCATAGTGTCATAGTAACAGAAGCAGGAGCAGGCCATTTGGCCCATCGAGCCTGCTCTGCCATTCATTAAGATCATGGCTGATCTATCCATCATCTCAACTCCTCCTATCTGCATTATCCCTTAATTCCCCTCCCATGCAAAAACCCATCCAACTGTGTCTTGAATATATTCAAAGAAACTGCTTCTACTGCTTTCTGGGTAAAGAATCCATAGATTGACTACTATCTGGGAAAAGCTGTTCTTCCTCATCTCTGTCCTAAATCTATTCCCCCCAATCCTGAGGCCATGTCCCCTAGTCCTAGTCTCACCTATCATAGAACATAGAACATAGAAGAATACAGCGCAGTACAGGCCCTTCGGCCCTCGATGTTGCGCCGATCCAAGCCCACCTAACCTACACTAGCCCACTATCCTCCATATACCTATCCAATGCCCGCTTAAATGCCCATAAAGAGGGAGAGTCCACCACTGCAACTGGCAGGGCATTCCATGAACTCACGACCCGCTGAGTAAAGAA
>NC_057730.1:57511044-57519349 GCF_004010195.1 Chiloscyllium plagiosum | reverse complement strand
CCCTTCGGCCCCCGATGTTGTGCCGAACTTCTAACCTAGATTAAGTACCCATCCATGTATCTATCCAAATGCCGCTTAAAGGTCGCCAATGATTCCGACTCTACCACTCCCACGGGCAGCGCATTCCATTCCCCCACCACTCTCTGGGTAAAGAATCTACCCCTGACATCTCCCCTATACCTTCCACCCTTCACCTTATATTTATGTCCCCTTGTAACACTCTGTTGTACCCGGGGAAAAAGTTTCTGACTGTCTACTCTATCTGTTCCTCTGATCATCTTATAAACCTCTATCCTTCGCCGTTCCAATGAGAAAAGGCCTAGTACTCTCAACCTATCCTCGTACGACCTGTTCTCCATTCCAGGCAACATCCTGGTAAATCTTCTCTGCACCCTCTCCAAAGCTTCCACATCTTTCCTAAAGTGAGGCGACCAGAACTGCACACAGTACTCCAACTGTGGCCTAACCAAAGTCCTGTACAGCTGTAACATCACTTCATGACTCTTGAATTCAATCCCTCTGCTAATGAATGATAATACTCCATAGGCCTTCTTACAAACTCTATCCATCTGAGTGGCAACCTTCAAAGATCTATGTACATAGACCCCAAGATCCCTCTGTTCCTCCACCTGACTAAGGACCCTACCATTAACCCTGTATTCCGCATTCTTATTTGTTCTTCCAAAATGGTCAACCTCACACTTGGCAGGGTTGAACTCCATCTGCCACTCCTCAGCCCAGCTCTGCATCATATCTAAGTCTCTTTGCAGCCGACAACAGCCCTCCTCACTATCCACAACTCCACCAATCTTCGTATCGTCTGCAAATTTACTGACCCACCCTTCGACTCCCTCATCTAAGTCATTAATAAAAATTACAAACAGCAGAGGACCCAGAACTGATCCCTGCGGAACTCCACTTGTAACTGGGCTCCAGGCTGAATATTTACCATCTACCACCACTCTCTGATTTCGACCGGTTAGCCAGTTTTCTATCCAACTGGCCAAATTTCCCACTATCCCATGCCTCCTGACTTTGCACATAAGCCTACCATGGGGAACCTTCTCAAATGCCTTACTAAAATCCATGTACACTACATCCATTGCTCTTCCCTCATCCACATGCTTGGTCACCTCCTCGAAGAATTCAATAAGACTTGTAAGGCAAGACCTACCCTTCACAAATCCGTGCTGGCTGTCCCTAATCAAGCAGTGTCTTTCCAGATACTCATAAATCCTATCCCTCAGTACCCTTTCCATTACTTTGCCTACCACAGAAGTAAGACTAACAGGCCTGTAAATCCTACACTATTCCATTCTCATCCATATGCCAATCCAATGACCATTTAAATGCCCTTAAAGTTGGTGAGTCTACTACTGTTGCAGGCATTGTGTTCCACTCCGCTACTTCTCTCTGAGTAAAGAAACTACCTCTGACATCTGACCTATATTTATCACCCCTCAACTTACAGCTATGTCCCCTTGTGCTAGCCATCACCATCCAAGGAAAAAGGCTTTCACTGTCCACCCTATCTAACCCTCTGATTATCATATATGTCTCAATTAAGTCACCTCTCAACTTTCTTCTCACGAAAACATCCTCAAGTCTCTCAGCCTTTCCTCATAAGACCTTCCCTCTATACCAGGCAACATCCTGATAAATCTCCTCTGCACCCTTTCCAAAGTTTCCACATCCTTCCTATAATGCGATGACCAGAACTGTATGCAATATTCCAAGTGTGGCCGCACCAGAGTTTTGTACAGCTGCAGCATGACCTCATGGCTCCAAAACCCAATCCCTCAACCAATAAAGGCTAACACATCGTATGCCTTCTTAACAACCCTATCAACCTGGGTGGCAACTTTCAGGGTCATCTACACTACCAAGAATCTTACCATTACCGCAGTACACTGCATTCCTGTTGCTCCTTCCAAAATGAATCACCTCACACTTTTTCACATTAAACTCCATTTGCCACCTCTCAGCCCAGCTCTGTAGCTTATCTATGTCTCTCTGTAACCTACAAAGTTCTTTGTCAATATCCACAACTCTACCAACTCTCGTGTCATCCGCAAATGTACTAACCCATCCTTCTCTGTCTCATCCAGGTCATTTATAAAAATGACAAACAGCAGTGGCCCCAAAACAGATCCTTGCGGTACCCCACTAGTAACTGAACTCCAGGATAAATGTTTCCTAAAAAACCACCACCCTCTGTCTTCTTTCAGCTAGCCAATTTCTGATCCAAACCACTAAATCATCCTCAATCCCATGCCTCCGTATTTTGTGCAATAGCCTACCATGTGACCCCTTATCAAACACCTTACTGAAATCCATATACACCATATCAACCGCTTTACCCTCATCCACCTGTTTGGTCACCTTCTCAAAGAACTCAATAAGATTTGTGAGGCATGACCTACCCTTCACAAAACTGTGTTGACTATCCCTAATCAACTTATTCTTCTGTAGATCATTATAACCTTTGCCAACACTTTACCCAAAACCGAAGTAAGGCTCACAGGTCTAAAATTCCCAGGGTTGTCTCTATTCCCCTTTTTGAACAAGGGAACAACATTTACTATCCTCCAATCTTCTGGCACTGTTCCTGTAGACAATGAAGACATTACCGTCAAAATCAAAGGCTCTGCAATCTTATCCCTGACTTCTCAGACAATCTGAGGATAAATCCTATCCAGCCCAGGGGACTTATCTATTTTTACATTTTTCAGAATTACTAACACCTCCTCCTTTGCACCTCATCGCATCTAGTCTTATAACCTGTATCTCAGTATTCTCCTTGACCACATTGTCTTTTTCCTGTGTGAATACTGACAAAAAGTATTCATTTAGCACTTCCCCTATCTCTTCTGATTCTACACAAAACTTCCCCCTACTATGCTTGATTGGCCCTAATCTTACTCCTGAAGAAGGGCTTATGCCCGAAACGTCGATTCTTCTGTTCCCTGGATGCTGCCTGACCTGCTGCGCTTTTCCAGCAACACATTTTCAGCCCTGATCTCCAGCATCTGCAGACCTCACTTTCTCCTAATCTTACTCTAGTCATTCTTTAATTCCTGATATTGCAGTAAAAAGCCTTAGGGTTTTCCTTGATCCTATCCACCAATGACTTCTCATGTCCCCTCCTGGCTCTTCTTAGCTCTCTCTTTAGGTCTTTCCTGGCTAACTTGTAACTCTCAAGTCCCCTAACTGAGCCTTCACATCCCATTCTAACATAAGCCATCTCCTTCCTCTTGACAAGAGATTCAACTTCCTTAGTAAACCACAGCTCCTGCCCTCGACAACCTCCTCCCTGTCTGACAGGTACATACTTATCAAGGACACACAGTAGCTGGTCCTTGAATAAGGTCCACATTTCAATTGTGCCCATCCTCTGCAGCTTCCTTCCCCATCCTATGCAGCTTAAATCTTGTCTAATTGCATCATGATTGCCTTTCCCCCCGCTATAACTCTTGCTCTGCAGTATATACCTATACCTTTCAATCACTAAAGTAAACATAACCAAATTGTGGTCACTATCAACAAAGTGCTCACTTACCTCCAAATCTAACACCTGCCTGGGTTCATTACCCAGTACCAAATCTAATGTGGTCTTGTCCCTTGTTGGCCGGTCTACATACTGCATCAGGAAACCCTCCTGCACAAATTGGACAAAAAACTGACCAATCTAAAGTACTGAACTATAATTTTCCCAGTCAATATTTGGAAAGTTAAAGTCCCCCATAACAACTACCCTGTCACTCTCGCTCCTTTTAAGGATCATCTTAGCTATCCTATTCTCTACATCTCTGGAACTATTTGGAGACCTATAGAAAACTCCCAAAAGGGTGACCTCTCCTTTCCTGTTTCCAATCTCAGCCCATAGTACCTCAGTAGATGAGTCCTCAAATGGCCTTCTGCAACCGTAATACTGTCCTTGACTAACAGTGCCACACCACCCCCTCTTTTACCATTTTCTCTGTTCTTACTGAAACATCTAAATCCCAGAAACTGCAATAACCGTTCCTGTTCTTGTTTTACCCATGTCTCTGAAATGGCCATAACATCGAATCCCAGGTACCAACCCATGATGCAAGTTCGCCCATCTTATTCCGGATGCTCCTGAAGTAGACACACTTCAAACCAACTTCTTGCCTGTTGGTGCTTTCTTGCGATCTTGAAATCTTAGTTCTGACTTCACTACTCTCATCCTCCTGTACACCGGAACTACAATTTCGCTTCCCATCCCCCTGCTGAATTAGTTTAAACCCACCCAAGGAGCATTACCAAACTTCCCCCCAGGATATTGGTACCCTCTGGTTCAGGTGAAGACCATCCTGTTTGTAGAGGTCCCACCTTCCCCAGAATGAGTCCCAATTATCCAGGAATCTAAAACCCTCCCTCCTGCACCATCCCTGTAGCCATGTGTTCAACTCCTCTGTCCCTATTCCTCGCTTCGCTAGCACATGGCACAGGCAACAAACCAGGGATAACAACTCTGATTGTTCTAACTCTAAGCTTCCTTCATGGCTCCCTGAATTTCTGCTTTAAATCCCCATCTCTCTTCCTACCTACGTCATTGATGGCTATGTGGATCATGACGTGGAGCTGCTCCCCCTTCCCCTCAAGGATCCTGAAAACATCACAGGCCCTGGCACCTGGGAGGCAACATACCAACCGTACGTTTCTCGTTTCCACAGAACCTGTCCCCCTAACTATGGAGTCCCCAAGAACTCCAGGAAATTTGTCAAACATGACGTTCCCTTCTTGAATCCATGCTGCATCTGCCTAATAGAACTCTTCCCATCCAGATGTCTCACTATTTCTTCTTTAATGATAGCCTCCAGCATTTTCCCTACTACAGATGTTAAGCTAACGTCCTATAGTTACTTACGTTTTGCCTACACAATTTTTAAACAGCAGTGTGACATTCGCTGTCTTCCAGTCCACCTAGACCTGCCCAGAGTCCAGTGAATTTTAGTAAATTACCACTAACGCATCTACTGTTACTTCTACCGTTTCTTTCAGTACCCTGGGATGCATTCCATCAGGACCAGGGGACTTACCTACCATTAGACCCACAAGTTTGCTCAACACTACACCTTTAATATTAACAATTGAATTGAGGGCCTCACCTCCCATCGTATCCTTAACATCATCCTTTGGCATGTTAGATACATCTTCCATTATGAAGACTGACACAAAATAGGTATTCAAGGTCTTGGCCATTTCAGCAATACCCAATAATTATTCCCCTTGCTCATCCTGCAAGGGACCTAAGTCCACTTTAGCCACTTTTCTGTTTTATATATTTACAAAATCTTTTCCTACCTGTTTTTATATTCTGTGCTAGTTTGCATTCATAATCCATCTTTCTTTTCTTTATTGTTTGCTTTGTGGTTCTTTGTTGCTTTATAAAGTTTACCCAATCTTCCTGTTTCCCCACTACTCTTGGCTACTTTGTCAGCCTGAACTTTTAACTGGATGCCTTCCTTTATTTCCTTGGTTACCCAAGGCTGGCTCTTCCTACCTTTGCAATCCTTTTTTTTGACCGGAATATACTTTCCTTGAGCATTGTGAAAAATCTCTTTGAAAGTTCTCTACTGTTCCTCAACCGTTCCACTATATAACTTGTGCTCCCAGTCTCCTTCCTCATCCCATGATAGTCTCCCTTGTTTAAGGATAAAGCCCGGTTTTAGATGATACTATTTTACCGTCCATTTGTATATGAAATTTGACCATACTGGGATCACTGTTTCCAAGACGATCCTTCACTATGAGATCAGTAACTTTACCTATGTTACGACACGGGATAAATGCTCCTGCGAACTTAAACCAGCAACACAGAAAAGATTTATCCTGTGCAGTAATTTGTAAAGATTTGAGAGGCCAAGAACTATTTAAAGTAAAAATTAATAACCTTATTTCTTAAAGTATAACAGAGAATAATTAACTAACAACTATTTACAACTCCTTCCTCTAACATATCTTTTACCTTCCCTTCTATGATGCTAGTTTGATAAATCTCACCCCCCCAACTAAGATTTACCAAAACTTCAAGTTTTCAAAACCAGCCAAATATCAAATCTTCTCTTCATATCTTACTCAGTCTTCTTTTCTTCTTAAGGATTTCTGTTTCACAAGTGACTGATCGATAAAGGTACCTTTAAGAGAGCTATTTTTCAGGCAGTCTCTACATGTTGGTGGCATGGCAGTTCTCCTCCCAACTGTTCAATTTTCCTCGGTCTTATATCCCCAAAGCATTGGATTTTGTCATTTGCTTTTAAGATTGTCAATATACTCAATTCAAACGGGATTGGAGTTTGTTTTTTTTTGTGGGGGGGGGTAGAAGTTAAACTGATTGGCCTAATTCAAATCTGCTTTTGTCTCCACGCAACCAGCTACTCTAGCTGCCCCAGTAGCTGGACTACGTTTCATTGCATCTTATTCAGAACACTTGGTGCTGTCAGGTTGTTCTGCTAGCTTTTAACTCTCTTAAAGGTACAGTACACTCACATCTTCATAATACCATCTCATTACACAGGACCAGATCTAAAATTGCATGCTCCCTTGTAGGTTCTGTAACATGCTGTTCAAGAACATTGAGCTCTTTGAACTCCTCTTCAAGACTGCCTCTACCACTTTGATTCAGCCAATCACTGTGCATGTTAAAGTCCCCCTGACTACTGTTTCTCCATTCTTACATGCCTCAGACATTCCCTGATTGATCTTCTGTGTCACTGTAGCATTATTATTGGGTGGCCAATGGACTACTCCCATCAGTGACTTCTCCCCTTACTATGTCCTCTTTGGCATCATGAATGGGTCAAATCCTTCCTGATCATCTTCCGTATCTCCTATTCTTCATATTTTCCCAGGTTTCCTCTGCAGCTGACCTTAAAAACATTAGACACAGGAGTAGGAGGAGGCCATTCAGCCCATTGAGTCTGCTCCACCATTCACTGAGACCACAGCTGTCTCTCACTGTCAGTCATAGAGATGGGGTACCGCACAGAAACAGACCCTTCGGTCCAACCCGTCCATGCCAACCAGATATCCCAACCCAATCTAGTCCCACCGGCCAGCACCCAGCCCATATCCCTCCAAACCCTTCCTATTCATATACCCATCCAAATGCCTCTTAAATGTTGCAATTGTACCAGCCTCCACCACTTCCTCTGGCAGCTCATTCCATACACGTACCACCCTCTGCATGAAAAGGTTGCCCCTTAGGTCCCTTTTATATCTTTCCCCTCTCACCCTAAACCTAAATCTAGGTAAATCTCACCCTAAATCTAATTCTGGACTCCCTGACCCCAGGGAAAAGGCTTTGCCGATTTACCCTATCCATGCTCCTCATAATTTTGTAAACCTCTATAAGGTCACCCCTCAGCCTCCAGGGGAAACAGCCCAAGCCTGTCCAGTTTCTTTTCCTTGTTGCCCCCGGTGAGAGGTGAGCCTTGGCTCAGAGTGCTGTTAACTGCCTCTTACCCTTTCTCTAGCTGCTGCCAAATCCTTCAGGAAACTGCAATTCAGGCAGGCAAGAAAAAACTCCCCACAAACTGCTGGAGAAACTCAGCAGGTCTGGCACTATCTGTGGGGACAGAACCAGAGCTAACGTTTCAGGTTCAGTGATCCTTCTTCAGAAGCAGTTTCTCCAGCAATTTCTGGTTTTGATTCGAAACGTTAACTCTGTTTCCACCCCCCCCCCCCCCTACACTTTCTGTGTTTTTATTCGATCAGGGATCTACCAAAAGATTTGAGTTTTTAACAGTGCTTGGATCTCTGTCCGATTGAAAACTATTCTTTCGGTCATTTTTCCCGGTGAATACGTAGATTATAAAAATCAAAAAGACTTTTTAAAAAAGCTTATTAATTTACATTCGATATCTAGAGAATCTCAAAGTTCCGATGTTAATTCTTCCAGCGCAGCTCGTCCGTCTCTGAATCAATGTGAAGATATTGTCAGGAACATTACCTCTCGGCAGAGCTGCTGTTTAATGCGGGACAGACTCAAATGGTGAGACTCGAGCATTCTGTACCACGGAGCTCACTTCTGATTTTACTTCTCAAACCGGCATTTGTCTAGCTCCCAGGTTAATCCGAGGAAATGTTCAGTGAGTTTGAGTGAGTGTGAGTGTGTGGTGTCAGCGGGCAAGTCCAGGGCGATGATCCCCCGATGGGATCTTGCTGCTGGAGATCTCAATGCGGATCTGTCCCTGGAATGATGGAGCTGAGAGATCAATTACTATCACTCTCAGACCCCCCAACACCCCCCGCCCAGAGGCTTTGTACAGAACCTCAA